>NC_141938.1:3801639-3952682 GCF_057802395.1 Ceratotherium simum simum | reverse complement strand
TTATTTCCTTTAGTCTGGCATGTGCCTGGAAAGATAACACCATCATTGGTCCCAGGCCATTGCTAAGAAGGGTAACCTCTGGACTTTAGACAAACTTTTTATTTCAGGCTAGAAGAAAATCTAACTGACCCCTGGCTTGAATGGGCAAATGCAACAATCCTTGTGAATAAATTCATTAACAATGCAACCTTAGTGAGAGTGGTTCGTGCCCTTACAGGGTTTATCTTTGTCTATAGTGGTTATCATTCCTCTTAAGCCTATGAATGCTTGGATGGCTGGTGCCTTACTGGGCGATGACTTTACCTTATCTATCTGAGCCCTTAACATTTCACAAGTGAATAGAGACTTTGCAGTGATTGACTCCCCTAAATGCACATCACTGAGTAAGACAGGACCTACCAGGAGGCATTCAGGCTCAGGATTCACCTCCTTTGACAAGGCCATACTTCCCTGGTTGGGAGTAAATGTAAATAATAATATAATCAGAAAACCTCTCCTTAGCTCTTGAAGATATTGCAAAATCTATTGCTAAGACAAGAGCTACCCAACGAAGATCCTTAGACTCTCTGGCCAAAGTTGTTCTTAGTACTAGGATAGCCCTTGATTATTTTAGCTGAGCAAGGAGGTGTTTGAGGTGCAGACACCACCACCTGCTGCACCTGAATTGCATCTGGGGAAGATGAAACTCAATTACATAAGATCACTGAGCAAGCCACTTGGATTTTTTTAAAGGCGACTCAATCAATGGGGTCTTTCTTTGACTCATTTGATTTTGATTGTTTTGCGTCTTAGGGACTATAGCTCCAAAGTGCACTCCAGATATTTAGAACTATCCTGCTGGTTTTAATCATAATAAACTTCCGGGTGCAGTGTATTCTCTCAAAAGCATTAAATGCATGTTTACAGCTGCTAACCACCAAGCAAATGATCTCCCTAAGACTGGAACATCCAAAGAGGAAAGAAGAGATGACTGACTTAAAGATTGTGAACCGGAAGTCTTGACCTGTGAATGTCACAGTAGTTAGCAAAAATGTCATAACCTCTGGATACCACTCAAAGGAACAACAAAAGCTGAGAGAATTTCACAGCAGCAGCTGAGAGTGGTGCTAATGCCTTAATTTTGATCACATCTCTCAGTTAAGGTAAAAGTCTGATCAAAAAGGGGAAAATTGTAAAAAAGGAAACCACAGGCCCCAAGTGGAGTCACTTTTGTTAGGCCCATGTCACCAAACCCAGGCTTAATTCCTACCTAACCGCATCTTCAACCTTCCCCAGGAATGCAGTCTAACCGGTCAGTCTAGGATTTTCTGGTCAGCACCAATGAGGTAATCTGCCACATGGGCCCTCTCCATCCCCCAATGGAAGATGAGGTAATCCACCTACTAAGACCCTTGTGTTCTCAAAGGGAGTTAACCTTGCTTAAAATAATACTTTTTCCTGTTTATGACTTCCTTCTTCTGCCTTTAAAACCTTTCCCTTTCTGTAGGTCTTTGGAGCTCCTCTCTACTTGCTAGGTGGGATGCTGCCCAAATGAAGAATTGCTCAATGAAGCCAATTAGATCTTCAAAATTTACTGGGTTGAATTTTTGTTATTAAATACTATTAAAAATATAGTTCATACAAATTTTTTGTTTATCATGAACTGTTTATTGTGAACATCAAGTTTCAAAAACTCAGCCTGAGATTTAAAAGTGCGTCTGAAGACTGCTTCTAGCAACGTCATCTAGCATTGGTGTCTAGATTCTCCATGTTCATGTAGATAAAAATGCAATTCATTTTTTCTAAGTCTTTCAGCATTTATGTAAAAGGAAGCAATTTAAAGTACATACTTTTTCTTCCCTTTGACACGCAAAAGTCATGTGGTTTACACTGTGAAATGTGCTTTGCCTTCTTGTTCATGTAAAATAAATCCTGCATCTATTTTCACATCAACGGTGGTGTGCCACCAGCACGTGTGATGGGGAACACTGGGGAGCTGCTGCTGCTGTCCCTCCCCAGGCCATCCCTGATGAGAGATGGGACCCAAGGGTCAGCAGGATGTCAACCTCCAGGCCATCAGGCTAGAGGACGCCCTGGCCCACAGTCCACCCATCTTCACATTTTCACAGACTTTTAGCTCACTGTCAATGGTCTAGCTGCCTGGCAACAAGAACAACATCTACTTCTTATCCAGGGTCACCCTTTTGGGAGAAAGCACTCTGGGATAATCTTGCTCATAATTACTCGAATATGTAAGAAGGTCACACATGTCTCTGCACGTACTAAAAATCAAACCACAGAGCCTCACTTCAACTCTCAGGCTGATAAATTAGAATTTCTGAAACACATACTGACACCTCAGTTGAACTCAGAAGCAGAGAAAACAAACAGGGGGTGGGGGAGGCAGGCTTTGGAATATTAAGGGAGTGAGGGGCCCCTATGTTGTCATGGGAGGCTGTGAATGGCTTATTTGAATAATTCTCTGGACAAACATGGTAATGTTACCCACTATGCTACAGACTAAGACTGTAATACTGCTTTGTAAAAGTATAACACTATACTATACACTACAAAACTAATTATACATTTGTTAATTATATAATATATTCTACTTATATATAATATAAACTAATTATGTATAATACTAAACTATATGCTACCTATACTATATACAGGTAATGTACTAAATATACCATATAGAAATATACATATATACTGTATTCTATATTATCTCTCTATATACACATAAACACACAGATACACACTATATATAGCATTAGACAATTTTATACTATATACTACATAAACAAATACCCATTTTCAATACAGATGAAAAAAGCCTACACAAAATACTACTACACTGAATCCAGCAATATATAAAATGACCTAAACACTATAATAACGTGGGATTGAACCCAGGAAAGAAATGTTGGTTTTACATCTGAAAATGAATTAATATAAGAAACAACAGAATCAATGTCAAAAACTACAGGATCATCTCATTAGATACAAACAAGCATTAGACCAAGTTCAACATCCCTTCACAAGGAAAACACTCAATAAACTGTGATAAACTCCCTCAGTAAACTACCTTAACCTGAAATAAAGCATCAATTAAAAACCAACAGCTGACATCATTCTTGATGGTGAAAGACTGAAGGCTTTCTCTCTAAGATCAGAGAGAAGACAAAGATGTCTGCTCTTACCAGTTCTACCCAACATGGTAAGAAAGGTGCTACCAGGGCAGTTAGGCAAGAACATGGAAAAAAACATAAAAAATTTCAAAGGACATACACGCTTATCTCCACAGACAGACATACAAAATCACATGGACATTGTCACGGCACATATAGGAGGACACACACAGACACAGACACACAAACTCACAAACCCTCAGAGTTAATGGCTCAGAGACACACAGACATTCCTATAGACACACAGTTCTCAGGCCCTTTGCACTCCTCCCAACTCTTTTTTACTCTTTAGGGCCAATCATCAGATACATGGTATAATTCTACTGAAATATCTTCTTTCTTCTCTCCTAAAATGTCAGCTTTAAAGCAAACAGGGATATTTGTTCCGCTTTGTTCACCAAAGCACCTACCAGAAGGGCTGTCACACCAATACTACTTGCATATTGGGACTCAGAGAGAGAAAGATAGACAAACCACACATACCCACATGGAAGCTTTACACAAACCTCATCACAGGCCCAGACCTTCACAAAGTGAATTGCTCTCACTCCCATCCCACCTGGTAGAGGGGTGTCTCCTGGCTCCCAAACCAATCCCCAAAGCGGGTGTCTCAGCTCCTCCAGATGGGGAAGGGATTTCACCCTTCCTCACACCACACAGGACAAATAGCACTTCTTTACAAAAAACACAAAATGGGAGACTGGATGGCAGAGTCAAGGCCCAAAAAGGCTGGAGTCATGATATTCCAGCCCCTCTCCCTGCTATAAATGCATCCAGAAACTCCCTCATCACGAATTGTCCCTCTGTTGCTTTGCTGTTCTACTGTGAGCTCAGTGAGGGACAAAGGTGAGTATCTCCTCACTCAGCACCCAGGTCCTGTGCTGCAGGCTCCTTGGTAAACATCACCTCTGCTGTGGACTCATATTCACACACACCTCACTCAGTTCCCCCATGGTGGCCCCACCATCTTAACTGAACACTTTTTCCTTAGGATCAGTGTCCAATCTGTACCCTTGAGATCTTAATTTATGGAGGTGACTATGTGACAACATGGACAGGCCAATGTCATATAAAGATTTTTATTACTTACATTTCCCAAGATAAGGGGGCATGCCATGCCAGGCAGGGTCACAGGGATGGATCAGGTTTGCTCAGGAGGCAGAATCAGGAGCAGGACGAAAATCTAGGCCACAGCCTTTATTTGGGGTTCCATAGGAAATGTAAGTCAGGGCAGAGTAAGCAGCTTAGAACCGGCTACTTGGAACAACTCCAGCAGCCTTTGGGTCCTTAGTCATCTGGTTCCTGGCCCTGGGTTGGTTTAGGGCAGGGGAAATATTGTCTGGTGTGTGAGAGGTGGATAAGGAGGTCTGTAGGGACATGGCACTGGATTGGATGGTGTGCACATGAAAGGCCTGCTCACAACAAGCTGTCCACCACCAATGAGGAATTAGGTACTCCTGGGGGGGAGGGCAGTGTCTCCCTCTGTCTGAGAGACCCCAAGATGTCAAAACATCTTTAGAGACAGAAAATAAACACTCGATTAATACAATCAGAAAGAAGACAAGGATTTATCTGCTCACATCACTTCAATTCAACATGGTGAGGGAGGTGCTACCAGGGCAATTAGGCACCAAATGAAATAAAAGCATTCCAGATTTTAAGGACACACACAGATAGTCCCCCAGACAGAAATACAAAATCTCACAGGCTTTCTCCCTGGACACACATGTGCATACACCCACACACAGACACCCAAAGTCACAAACCCTCAGAGACAACGGCCCAGAGACACACAGCCAGGTCCTCACACTCCTCTGCAGCTTTCTCTCCCTCCTTAGGACCCAGCGCCATCTGACACAGCACATACCTTACTTGTACCTCTTGTTTCTTGTCATTCTAGGAAGAATGTGAGCTTCAAGGGAACAGGGATATTTGTTCCCTTGGTTCACTGCAGCACCTACTAGAAGGCCTGGTACACAGGAGGAGATTACACTTATTGAACAACTGGCCTCACAGACACACATGCAAACACACACACTGCGCTTTACGCAGACCTCCTCACAGCCCATATCCACTGGATCGTAACAGAGTGAACTGTTTTTATGCTATCCTATGCGACAGAGGGGTGACTCCTAGCCCCTAAATCAATCTCCACAGGTGGGTCCATCTGCCCCTCCTGATGGTGAAAGGCCTTCACACTGCCTGAGCCCACACAGCACAATAGGTCATCTCTGTAGGAATCACAGCTGAGGAGCACCAAGAGGGGAGAGTCAGGGCCCACAATGGCTGGCTGCAGTGACCATCCTGTTAGCCCCTCATGCTGCTATGATCACTTCCAGAAATGCACCCCTCACCACGCGCCCCTTCCTCATTTTGCTTTCCCAGTGGAAGCTCAGTGTGGACAACAAAGGTCTGTGCATCCTCACCCAGCTGCTGTGTCCTCCCCTGCGGTCTCCGTGGCCTGGGATCCACCACTTCCTGAGGTCTCACCTGCATGCACTCCTCATGCAGGTCAGCCCCACAGGCCATCCTCACTGAGGTCTTGATCACTGCCCCACCCTGGAATGACTGCTGATGGGAGGAGAAGGCCTCATGACTCAGAGCCCAGGTCTCCCAGCCACAGACATCTCTTTGGGGACCCAGGAAAGCACTGGAAGTTGTTGCAAGAGCAGGTAGGGATGTAGCTTGACCCACTTCTGCCTCTTCCCTCATGAAAAAGTAGACCTGGCCTCTGACAAAGGAGAGAGGTTACAGCCTCCTGCAGCTGTGCACATCAGGAAAGTTAGAAATCCCCACCGTCTCCCACCACTTCCTTTGGTGTGGTGCCCTTTGCATTCTGGGAGCCATGTGAAGGGTGGGGGCCCTGCAACTGTGGAAGGTCTGACTGAGATGGCTATTTCCCACAGGCCTCGGGGCTGGAACTCTGAAGGGTGAGTCCAGTTCCAGAAAAAGTAAGCACCGGCCTTGGTGGGTGGGCTCCAAACTCACTCTGGAGGCAGGTTCTGAGGTGAGTGAGCCAGGAATGGTCAGCACATGAGCCACTGAAACCACAGAGTGGAATGGGCCAGAGATCTCAGGGAGAGTGATTTAAGTACAGCTGGGCACCTGAGGGACTCCCAGAGCTAGGACAAGGGAGGGCATCTCTTTTTGACATTGTTGGTTGTATTGAGACTATTGTGAAACTGTGCTTGTTGGTGCAGAGATGATGTTTATGTGACAGTGGGGAGTATTGTGCTCCAGGGGCCTGTGCCTCATGACATGGGTTCTGGGTTCTGCCATTGCCTCACCTCATGGTCACCTGGGGTTGCAAATGTGAAAACAAATACAGGAAATCTCACCTAAAGTGGAGTCAGGAAGCCCTGAAGGGGGGGCTCTCATGCACTACTACTCACCATACCTTGCAGACCCTGAACAGGAAGAAGTACCTCTCATTCCCCAATAGGAGGAAGCTTACTTGACAGACCCCAGCAGGAGGAAGGAAGAATTTCTCCTTGCCCAGCAACACCCCAGCCAATGAGAAACCACCACACTCAGCCACCATCACCACCTTGAACTCTCATTTTCCTTCAATGGACTTCTGTTGCAAACAACCTCTCCCAGCTTCCTCCTGTCCTCTAGGAAAACAACTCTGTGTGGTACTGTTCTCCCTACCTGCCTATGGTTCACCATAGTTTGCATGACCTGAATTGTACTCCCTCTGCAATTCTCAAGTAAGTCATTCTACCAGTAACAAAAACCGGCTCTTAATTTTAAGGTCAATACAACAGAGAAAATTTCCAGAGTGGGACAAGTGTTGCATTTAAACATGTTTCTCAGCCAGGAGGCACAGAGTAGTCTTCAGATGGGAAATTTAAAAGCTCAAGATCTGCTATGGGAAGACATGATGTTGATGCCCAAGGATTAGATGAGGATGTACCCAGGCAGACTCCACTTGTGGGGATGTGTTAGATGCACCTTTTTTCTTCAGACCACCACATTCCCAGGATATGACCCGGGATACCTGGTGTCAACTCAAAGATGGATGCCAGGGGCCCTATCAATTTCTCACCAGTTATGTGAATGGTATGTAGGCAGGTGTATCTCTAGAGGGAGTTTTCTAACTTCAGACTGGGTACCAGGAAAAGTCTATGGTGGCCTATATCCTTCTTCCCCTGTCCAACCACACTTTCCTAAGAAGGAAACCAAGGTGGTGGAAGGAAGTGTTGCACACACAGCAATCAAAGTTCAAAAGAGTTTAACATTCTCCTAGCATGTGAAAATATTTGTTATTTTCTATTAATTTTTTCAGTATATACACATACCATTTTGAGTAGGTGTGAGATTTCACAAATGCACAGTTATACCACCATCAGCATGGGGAAAACTCCATCAGCCCAGAGGAACACTCGCATGGTACCCATTTGTACTGAACCCTCCCACCCTTAAGAACTGATCTGTTTTAGGTTCTGATACCTTTGTCTTTTCCAGAATGTCATATAAGTGGAACACCATGTTGCCTTATGGGTTCTATTTGGAAACTTTGATGCCACTTTTGTAAGAGTGCATAATTATATAAATCTTGCAGTGTTCTTGTGAATTTAAAATTTTTGACATTGCCCATTATGCCTTCAAAACTAAGAGATTCCTCTGTTGTGAGCTCTGTTAATTTGGGTAAGACCCCTTGCATCTTTCTTTATTTGCATCATGGGAGGAAGTAAAGGGGTAGGGGATCAAATGTGGTACTAATAATTACAAAATCACATAATCTCTACACTCCTAGGAAAACATAAATTAGCACTGGAAAAATAGTAACAAGTTTGGATTTCCACTGTTGGTTAGTGAAACAAAAGCTGTCAAGTTTTACCCCATCTTCCATAACATCTCCTGGAAATGTAAACATATGGAAATGATCCCTGAAAACAGCAAAAATGGCTTTGGGGACTTTGTGCATCATTGAAACAAAAACCTTCCAGCTACTCCTCTTATGAAAAGGCATAGAAAATTTCCCAGTTTGAGGATGTCAAATTTACCTCCTTTGCCACCACACAGGATATTACTCAAAATGACACTGTGTGTCTGTCTACAGCTCTCCTCAGTTATTGCTTAAATCATTACCCTCTAAACATTCACAGCTCTTTTTAGTGATTTAACAAGGAAATTACATTGAACTTGCACAGATATCACTCTACTCATAGGAAACCCGTGATGGGTTACAACTGTGCAGATGACCAGCACCCTTCCTCAGACTGGGAGAAACTTGAAGGATTCATGAGGTAGAAATTATGTCACTCAGTCTGAATAGCAGCTAAATGATATGTTGAATCTAAAGGTGATCTTCAGTCCTTACAACTGACATTAAACAGAAACATAAATACCACAAATACCTGTGGCCCAAAGCAAGGGAAGTCTCGAGTTCCAGACACCCATATATCTGGATCATGATCAAATAGCACATGCATGAAAATGTTTAACCACGGCTAAAATGAAGATGAACTCTTTCTATTCCTCTTTCTTTATGGGAACCACTGCTGCTACTCCCGGGAACGCAGGACTTTTGGTATTGCTGTCCATTGTTTACACCCACACCCGAGAAGTTCTTCCTACAGTGTTAAGATATATTGGATAGGAAAACAATGATCAATGATGACATCCTCACTCACTGAGACCTCTAACTACCATAGATATGCATCCATCAATAGATGGATGGATAGAGAAGTTGTGGCATATATATATATATATATGGACAATGGAGTATTATTCAGCCATTAAAAAAACAACAAGGAAATCCTACAATTTGTGAAAACATGAATGAAACTTGAAGGCACTATGCTAAGTGAAACAGACAAAGACAAATACTTTACGATCCCACTTATATGTGGAATCTAAAAAAACACACAAAAACAAACTCATAGAAAAAGAGATCAGACTTTTGGTTACCAGAAGTAGGGGGGTGGCAATTGGAGAAAGGTGATCATAAGGTACAAACTTCCAGTTATATGATAAATAAGTACTAGCGATGTACTGTACAACGTGACAACTATAGCTAACACTGTTGTATATAGGAAAGCTGTTAAGAGGACAAATCCTAAAAGTGCTCATCACAAAGAGATTATTCTTTTCTTCTTTCTTTTCTTTTTATTCTATCTATATGAGAAGATGGATGTTAGCTGATCTACTGTGGTAATCATTTCACAGTATGTGTAAATAAAACCATCATGTTGTAAACCTTAAATTTATAGAGTCATGTATGGCCATTTTTTCTCAATAAAACTGGTGAAAAAAAGGAGTCAGAGACTTCTGATTTCTGATCTGTCACGTAAGGAGCTTAAAGCTAGATTCCAGTCCTCAGAAGAAAAAAGCCAAGAAACTTGAAATCAACAACTCTTCCATCAGAGAATTGAGGCCACAGGGTAAACCACTGTCTCCATTTTACAAAGAGAGACAAAACAGTAGCCATTTAAAAATATACCCAAAATCTTCTATTCTTAACAAAGCATGCCCTAAAAACAACCTATTTAACAAGAGCTTTAATGACTACGATTTTCCAAGAGCTGAACTGACCTGGGGGAGAGAAACAGCCAACTTGAGTCTCTTCTAGCCTTTTCTGATCTCAAAGCTGGGGCAATTGTGAAGACAATGGGTTGTTTTTTCCCCTAGTGACATTAAATACTTGGTGTCTGTTCCAATGCCACTTCTCCAACTCTACATCACCGAAGAGGTATCCAACAGTTCAATTCAATTCGAATACTAACTATCCAGGGTTCATGTCCAACTCCACAGGTTAAGAGCTCATTCCCACAAACTGCCCCTTCTTTAGATGCCAACACAAATGGGGTGCCCAGGCTACCAACGTTTCTACTCAGCCATCCATAAATTCCTAGATTCTCTTAACACCTTATTACACTTGGTAATTTACTGAAACAATTGTGAGACCTCTGAAAACTGCTTTAACTACTATTATTGGTTTACTATTAAGGATATAACTCAGGAATAGATAAAAGGGAGAGATGCATAGGGCAAAGTACAGAAGAGGTATGAGGGAGGGGAGTGGAGGTGGAGGGGGGCTGCAGAGATTCCACATCCTCTCTGGACACTCCACCCTCCCAGGACCTGAATGTGTTCACCAACATAGAAACTCTCTGAATTCTATCTTTAAGTGTTCTAATGGAGGTTTCAATACATGGACACAATTTATCAAATCACTGTCCATTGGTGATTACCTCAGTCTCCAGCCCCGCTCCTCTCCACAGAGGCTGGGAGCTGGGTCTGTAATTTCCAAGCCTCTAATCAAGGCTTAATGTTTCTAGTGTCCAATCCCCATCCTTAAGCTATCTAGGAGCTGGCCAAGAGTTGCCTGATTAAAACAGAAAACACTCTATCACCTTATCACTCAAGCAATCCCAAGGGCTTCAAGAGGATTTTGCTGAGAACTGAGAACAAAGATCAAATATCTTTCTTATTATATCACAGAAGGTCAAGCCCTGGGACACAGGCTCACTAAAAGATTGAGACCAAATCACTGGACTGGAGAATGCTTCCCCTCTGCCCACGCCTACCTCTATGTCAACTGGGCTCTTGTTTAATAGTAGTGGACTACACGGAAAGGACTAGATCCTTTCAGTAAAATCAAGAAGAAAGCAAGGATGGCCCCTCTCACCACTTTTCATCAACTTTGTACTGGAATTCTTAGTTAATGTAATTAGAACAAAAAGGAAATAAAACATACATAGATTGAGAAGCAGGAAATAAAAATGTCCTTGTGGCACAAGATTGTCTATGGAGAAAATCTCAAAGAATCCCCAATAACAAAGAAACCCCTTGAACTAAGAAGAGAGTAGCGGAAGGTTGAAAGATAAAATGTTAATATACAAAAGTCTATTATTTCCTATAGTTCCACACAAAAATGAACGCATCTTTGACAAAACACCAAAGGCGATTCAATGGGAAAACATAGCCTTTTCAACAAATAATGCCAGAAAAACTGGCCAACTGCATGCCAAAAAAAAAAAAAGAACCTAGACACAGACTTTATGCTTTTCACAAAAATTAATTTAAAGTGAATCATAGGTCTTAATATAAAATGTAAAACCATAATACTCCCAAAAGATAACATAGGAGAAAATCTAGCCGACCTTGGGTTTAGTGATTAATTTTTAGACACAACATGAAAAGCAAGATAGAAAAAAATTAGTTTGACTTCATTAAAAAGAAAATCTTGGGGCCGGCCCAGTGGCACAAACCGTTAAGTGCACGCGCTCTGCTGTGGCGGCCCGGAGTTCGCCAGTTCAGATCCCGGGTGCGCACCAATGCACCGCTTGGCAAGCCATGGTGTGGCGGCGTCCCATATAAAGTGGAGGAGGATGGGCACGGATGTTAGCCCAGGGCCAGTCTTCCTCAGCAAAAAAAAGAGGAGGACTGGCAGATGTTAGCACAGGGCTGATCTTCCTCACAAAAAAAAAAAAAAAGAAAGAAAATCTTGTGAGCAGTGAAACACAGTGTTAAGTGAATGAAAACACAAGTCACAGACCGGCAGATAATCTTTATCTGATTAAGGACTGGTACCCAAACATTCAAAGAACTCCCAAAAGTCAACAAAAGGAAGACGACCCAGTTAAAAATGGGTAAATGGTCTGAACACACACTTCAACAATGATATATAGATGGTAAATAAGCACATGAAAACACGCTCAAAATCATACAGCACTAGGAAATTACAAGTAAAAGAAGAATGAGGTATCCCTAGACACTTACTACAATGGATAAAGTTAAAAACACTGAAAACATCAAACGACGATGAAGATGGAGAGCAACAGGAACCCTCATGCATTGCTGGTGGGAATGGTGAATTGTATGCCTACTTTGGAAGAGAGGCAGTTTCTTAAAACAAAGCCTACTCTTAGCATATGATACAGCAATCGTGTTCATCAAACTTACCTGACTAAGTCGAAAACTGATGTTCACTAAAATCTCTGCACGTGAATGTTTATAGGAACTTTATGTATAACTGTCAAGACCTAAATGTAACCAAAATAATTTCAATAAGCGAGTTGATAAAAAATCATGAGTATATCCGTAGGATAAAACATTCTTCGGTGATGAATAGAAATGAGGTTATCAAGCCAAAAAGACAGGGAGAAACTTTAAAATCATATTGCTAATGAAAGAAGCCAATATGACAAGACTATACACTGTATGATTCCAAGCATGTGACTTTCTGGAAAAGATGAAATATAAGACACTGAATGATCACTGGTTGGTAGGGATTTGGAGGAGGGAGGGAGGGATGAATGAATAGGTGGAGCATGGGAGATTTTTAGAACAGTGCAAGTATCCCATATGATACAGAAATGATGGAGACAGGTCATTCTACATCAGCCAAAGCCCAGAGATTGTATAACACAGAGTCAACACTAATGTAAACTATGAATGTTTGTGCATCAAATTGGCTCATTAAATGTAACAAATGTATGACAGTAACACAAGATATAAAATATAGGGCAAACTGTGTGGAGGCAGAGGGGTTACGTGGGAAATCTCTGCACTTTCTGATGAAGTTTTCTATAAACCTAAACCTGATCTGTAAAGTCAACTAGGAAGAGAAAAGATAAAGATGGGCACATTAATATTCACCCCTGGGGCCAGCCCAGTGGTGTAGCGGTTAAGTTCCCGTGCTCCACTTCGGTGGCAAGGGGTTCACCAGTTCGGATCCTGGGCGAGGACCTATGCACTGCTCATGAAGCCATGCTGAGGCGGCGTTCCACATAGAGCAACTAGAAGGATGTTCAACTATGACATACAACTATCTGCTGGGGCTTTGGGGAGAAAAAAGGAGGAAGATTGGCAACAGATGTTAGCTCAGGGCCAATCTTCCTCAAAAAAAAAAAAAAAATTCACCCCGATGACTGGCTGATGACAGAAACAGACCATCTTTCATTCAATCAATTTAAACTTATTTCAGTGAGCCATTATGGTGCTCTACGAGGCCTGCACCCTGAGAATTGGAAGAGAGAAGAAATTTCTATTGAATACCTTGTTAAGAGCCTAGCACTGTATATTCTGAGAAGTGAAATGAGTGCCTCCATTACTATCAATAGTGTCTGGAACCCCCATGTGGATAAAAATTGTCCTGGCAAGGCTTTGTGTGTGGCCTTCATATGTGGAGAGACAAATGTTATTTTGTAGGTAACTATGAGGCAAGAGATTCCTGGAGTTCTTTTCCACAAAAGGGCAACTCTCAGGGAATCACCCCCAGTCTGTAATGTCTGCAGCTGGAGCCCATTGTTGGTTGGTGCTAAGATGACTGCTGGATGTATGGTCAGTGTGATGACCTTTGGGCCCAGTCCTTCATCAGAGATGTCCCAATTCAGAAATGAAAAGCAACTCTACCTGAGCTCCATCATGTACAAATGAGGTGATGCTGTCCCTAAAGTCTATGAATTCTCATTGCTTTTCACTCAGGGAGTTCTACGGAACTCCCCAGGGAGCCTGGGGGTCTGAGAGAGGGGTGAGCTTTTTCAGCACCATGGCACCTGGCAAGGGACTGGGAAGAGGGAAGGCCCACCCCTCCTGCAGGTAGGATATCCCAGAGGCCCAGGTTTGGGTCCATCATGTCTCCAGGGGTCTCAGTAGCCATGCTGTGCTCTTGGGGTGCTGTTTCCAAGGCCCAAGCCAAAATGGACTGCTGGATAGAGGTCCCATGCTCAGGGCCATCTGCTTTCAGGTTAGCCTCGTAAGTAGAGACAATTGCAGCTCTAATGACATATAGTCTGGTGCCTAGGGCAGGTTCTTGGACAACTTAAGGCTATCATGGTTACCCCTGGAAGTGTGACAGAAGGTCACTGATGCCTCTATAGTGCAAGAGACTCTGAGGGCACTAACAGGAGTGTTTGCTGTACGACAATTTGGAGAGAATCTCCAGACATTTGTGGTAGGGGTGCCCATTCAAGGTGGCAAATTTGCAAGTAACAGCACAAATAGGCTCAAGTAAAATTTGTAAACAAGGAATATACTGCCTCCCAAACATCAAGAGACCCTAGTAGATGTTGGGGGTGCTCAGAGGAAAAATAGCTAATTTTTCTCCTTCAGAGAAGGAGCGGGTCTGATTATCAAATAATTTTCATAAATTTAACAAAGTTGTCAGGGCCTCATATTATATGTGTGGCAATGTCCCATCCACTTTTTGTGAGCTCCTTTTTCAATATTTTTAAGTCCTGAATGTTCTCAGAGGACATGTCATTAATGTAATAGCACACCTGTGTTCTTGGAGCAACCAGGATGCAGTTCGGATCCTGCTGCAAGAACTGTGTGGGAGGGCACAGCTGTTGAGGATCCACGAGGATAATCCAGTAAAGGTGCATCATGTCCCTTCAGAGGGGAAGGCCAAGTGCAGCTTAGAGGCTGTTGACATAGGCACTGAACAGAACAGACTTAGCCAAATCTGTGACAGCAGGATATTTATCACTTGCTGATTGGTTGTAGTCAGTAATTTCCACACTGTTGGGGACCGGGTATAGAGGTCTGTGTGCTGCAACCATAGCCTCAGGTTGAGGTAAACCACTCTGAGGTGTCATTCGTCCTTTCCTGGTTTAATAAGATAAATTGGGCTGTTAAAAGGATCACTGGGAATAATCAACCCTTCACTAACTAGGTTTTTTAAACAGTTTTCAATCCTTCAAGGCCCTGTGTAATTTACAATGGGCCATATTAACTACTTGATTTGGAGGGTAAAATCCCTGCGGTCACAATTTGTCAAGCCAATTTGTAAGTGGCAAAGACTTCACTTAATTTTAATTCTTGATCATCCAATTGTTAGGAATTATGTGATCCTTACTAGATGGAAGTAAGGGAGATGGGGCATGAAGTTATTTCTAGGAGTTGGAGACATACCCACTTTAGCTCAGTTCTGGCAATCTTTGAAAGTCCTTCCCAGCTCACTATGGAATGATTTAGGACAATGAGTGCTATGACCACGGAGAACTCAGGCAGGACCATAGTTCTGATGGTTAAGGAGAAACACTTGTCCTATGTGTCCTCTATATTATATTCATTAACACCCCTAAGATCATTGGCAGCACCTTCCTTAAATTTAGTGGGATCCCGGTATAACTGTGATTTGACACCTAGTATTGATTAACTGCTTGAAGCTTTCTGAATTAGTGCATTACAGCAGACAGCAAAATTAATTCAGAACCTATGTTGTGGAGGCCCAAAAGCCAAGCAATGTAGCTTTATCTGTTTAGTTATGTAAACTCTTTATTATATTTTGGATTTCCAATTGGTTCAAACTGGACTTTTCTTTCAGTACTTTTTTCTTTTGTTCCCTCCTTCTTGTCCTTCCCTGTTTTGTTATTTTGGTCATTGGGTATACTTCGGGAAAAGGCATCATCTCTACCCTGGTATTTATATATTTTTTCTTCCCAAGAGCCTCAAAACAGTGCCAGCAAGCTTAGGAGCGTCCCTGATGACCACTGGGTGCTTTAGTGAGTTTAAGGTCCGTGGACTTAAGGTCAGGTTTGAACTAATCCCTTTTCTGTGCCACAGGGGTGCCATGGGTGTTGTCCCCTATAGCCCCAAGGGTCAGGATCTTTGTCATGGTGGAGACAGGGGCAGCAGCAGCAGCAGCAGCGGTACTTAAGGGTCTGGTATTAGTGATATCGGCTCAAGACAAGGTTGACATAAGTGAAGCCATATTGTAGAAAAGAAAAACTATATTGTAATTTTGAAATGACCTCTGACTAACTAACCCAGCTGGATATGCACCCTCCAGATCTAACTGCTCTGTAGATTTTACGATCCCTGCTGTGCATGTACCTCCCAGCTGCGATGAGGATAACTTTGTTTTTTTGAGTTCCTGAGGAATGTGATGACCCCCAAACGAAAAATCTATCCTGATAGCCATCATCAGTGAAAACTGAAAGATCTGGTGTGGCACTGCCAGTCTGTAACACCAGAAGGTCAACATTCCTAAACCGCTCTCCAATAACCCAATGGCCTATGTAACTGCTGTAAGATTTTGTGCCCCCTTAAGATGGTTCTTTTGGACGTGAGTCAGCCATCTTCCCTCTTGCTGGCAAGCTGTAATAAAAAAGTCCTTTTTCTTCTACCACCTCGCCTCTTGACTACTGGCACGTCTTGAGGTGAGCAGAAGGCCCCACGTTGGGCAGTAACATTAGGAGTGTGGACTCTACCTGCCATCTACTGGCTGCCTTTCCCCCTCTCTTGTCCTTGTCTTTTTAAATGACAGCTGCTTCATTTCAAGAAGGGACCACTGATGAAGTCCCCTCTTGCACAAGGTATAGTCCCCCTGTGCCACCCCCATCCCTGGGATATTTCACGTCCAAAGCAGCCTCTGACACAGCTTCACTCTAACACACACATTAATCCCAGCAAAGACATTGAAACAGGACCACTTTAAAGAGACCCCAATCCCATAATCCTGCTCTGAAATGCCTATAAATTCTTAAAATTTCCAACTCTGCTCAGCTGAACCTAGAACTGAGGCTTGGTGGGTCAACACTGCAACACGGGGCAGCACAGCTCACAGCACAGGCTCCCCAGCAAGCAGCAGCCCACAGTGCAGGCCGCCACCAGGCAGCAGAGCAGGTGAGCAAGTCAGAGCAGGAGCAGACAGACCCACGGGTGGGGGTCATGTCTGGACATGCTGCTCAGGGCACAACTGTTATGGTCACTGCAGAGGGGTGGGTCCCTTGTTGACACTGATGCCAGGGTGGCCCGTGCACACACACACACACACACACACACACACACACAGGGTAAGAAAAGGCTTAGGACTCACATAATAGAGGTTTTGGGAGGGCAGGGGTGGCCTCTCAGGCAGCTCTGAAATGGCTTCAGAGAACAAAAAAGAATCTTGGCCTGGGTGTTCACTGGGGTTAGATAGAAAGTGAGGCCGGGGTAAGAGTTCTGCACACAGGCAGGGGCTTGTGTGGTGGAATCTCCTGCCTGCTCTCGAGGAGAGAACACCCAGGCTTTCTCATCAGCTTGTCCCAGTGGGGGCACAAGGGGAAGAGGGTGGGGTGGGGCTTCAGCTGGGAGCAATTAAACACCCAAAAGTATGGAGTCCAATCATTCATTAAAAGGACAAAATTGGGTAAAAAGACATGCATTTGCAATTGTTTGTTTTTATACGCAGAAACACTAACAGGGGCCTAAAAAATAACACTGTTTATTTGGTGGTGACTTGAGTAACAGCACTGGAGGGGACCAGGATATGTTGGCCATGAGTCTCTTAACTTAGACTTTGCTGTCTTACAGATTTATTTTTTAAAAAAAAGCCCAAGAAACTGATATATACTATATCATATTATTTAACAGTCTTTAATTTTAACTTTTGTACATAGGAAACCATTTTAGGATTTAATTCTTTTAAACACTAACAGTTACAAAAGTGCAAACCACAAAAATGAAAATTTTCAAATCCTTCCTAATTAAAAGGACAAGCTGCATCCTAGTTGTCCTTCACCTATATCTCACACTGGGGGGATTTTCAGGAATAAGTAGCATATTACGTTGCGATAGGGGTTTCAATTTAACCCCCAAAATGTATGTATTTTCAAAGATTTACATAAGCTTTCAGAGGTTTTCCTCACATCAATTAAAACAGAAATCAATTGCTTTAGCCTTTTAAATTTCTATGTTCTCTAGAGACATGCACATAGAAAAATGGATCTAAAAATTAAAAATGTGCTAAAAAAAACTGAATACATTTATGTCACATCTTGAAATTCTCTTGCCTGAAATGAAAAAAATTTCAGTGTGTTTGGTTCCACAATTTTTTTGCTTTCCTCACATCCTATCTCTCAATTGAACAGTGTCAGGGCCCAAGTGCCAAGGGAAACCAGAGCCAAAGGGCTGCACTATTCAACCGATAAAGGAATCCAAAGGAAAGAAACACAAATATTGGAATCAGCACAGATCAGCAGCCTGCTTCCCACAGGACAGAAGGAAAGCCACACTCAGAAGCTTCCATATTCCTGACCCTCCTGGTTGAGACAGAACCCCTGGGGTGGGTCAGTCCCTGGTGGAGGAGGGTGGGGCACCTGAGCAGCCACAGGAGTGAACTCTGGGAGCTCCACACACCCTCCCCTCCCCAGGGAATAATGCAAATGCTCCCTCTCTCAGGCTTCCCTTCTCACAATGAGGAAAACTCGGCTGGAGTCAGTTTAAGGTTCTGACCCAAATGAACTCCCAAATCAACGAACCCTAATCCAGGACACAAAAGTACTGATTTCACAGACTTTCTCAATGTAAACAAGTTACACTCTGAGTGCCCCTACACTGTGGATGCAAAACTGCAATTTATGTCTAGAAACAGGCCCAAGGAAATCACAGTTACAATCTCAGAAAGGGCATCACTCGCCACCCCCACGTGCACGTGCACCCCCAGCTTTCCAGGGCTCTGCAGCTCCTCTCAGTATAGAGGCTCCTTCCATGGGGGGTGTGAGCAGTAGGACACCTGCAGGGGGTGGCTCCCCAGGAAGAACAACTGGGCCTTCATTCCTTCCCTTTGCAGGCCCAAGGGGGCCTTAGCTTAGATCCACTGCCCTCAGGCCTCTGCCCCCACTGGAGTTTTTTTGGACCACCACTATCTTTTTTTTCTTTTTGAGGAAGATCACCCCTGAGCTAACATCTAGTGCCAATCCTCCTTTTTTTCCCTTTTTCTCCCCAAAGCCCCAGTAGATAGTTGTATGTCATAGTTACACATCCTTCTAGTTGCCGCATGTGGGACGCCGCCTCAGCATGGCCGGACAAGCGGTGCGTCGGTGCGCGCCCAGGATCCGAACCCCGGGCTGCCAGTAGCCAAGCGCACGCACTTAACCGCTAAGCCACGGGGCCGGCCCCCACCACTGATACCTTAAATGACACAAATCCAGTGTTTGATCAATCCAGCTAAAACACCTGAACCAGTGTTTATGTGGAAATGAGGGAAAAAAAATTGTATGGCATTTTGCTGACTCAACAAGAAACCCCACAGGAAAGTACTGCATTACAAAAACAAAAAAAGCTTTTAATTAATTATTTCCATGACAAGAGATTGTTTTATAAACTATTAATCACACGTGAGCACTTCAGGTCTGCCCTGGAAATCCATTTGAACTCACACGAAGTAAAAGAACAGACCTCAGAACATTAGAAACATGCTTGGGGAGGAAAAAAAGAAACAATTTTTAAATCAAACAACGAACTACTGGAATGTTTTATTTTTTCTGAAATTCACCTCTTTGGAAAATTTTATATTGCCTTTCAAGCTGTATTAATTAATTATTCATTGAAAAACTGAGACTAAAAGTGAATATGGTCTTTTCAAGGTGACAAACCCATGAGGCGCAGTGGCGACAGGACGGATCACCCGGAAGTTTGCCAAGAGGAACCTCCACCAAAGGACTTTCGATTGAATGTCTGTGCCCAGAACACGTCCTGGGAGGAGAGACAGACGATTTCATACAACGTAGTTCCAGGTTGCTATCTGCTACTTTTTTCTGATGTAAAACATCCACAAACGAAGAATAAACCTTTTTAAAAGGGCCACCCATTGACTATGGGAAAATGATAAACAACTAAAATATTGGGTGTTTGTAGTTGATTATGATGCTGTGAATCGGAGACGGGAAGTTGGTGTTTGGGAATGTGAGGAAGGATCTGGAAATTTAGGGATTTATTGCCAGTCCCAGGGAGAGCAGCGGGGCCAGGGTCGTGGATTTGAGACCCTGCTCCCCAGACATTTAGAAAATTCTTGAGAAAACGGGTACCAGCTGAGGAGAAAGGAGGCACTGGGGACCCCACAGGCCACAGCTCCTCCCACGCAGGAGCCACGGAGACCGAGTCACGATTGTCCCCGATGACCCTCCCCGTGGTCACCGCACCACGTGGGGACACGCGAGGCTGCGGGCGCAGAGCTGCCCAGAGAGGCTCCGGGGCCGAAGTCGCCGCGCGCAGTGACCACAGGACGCCCGGGGTCCCGGCTGCCGGCCCGGCCCCCACGCTGCGGCCGGAGGGGACTGAGGTCCGAGCGGCGCCCCCGCGGACTCGGGTCCGCAGACTCGGAGGTGACCGCGGGGAGGCCGGGTCCTCCTCCCCGTCTCCTCACCCGGGGCCGCACACTCACCATTTCGCGGTCTCCCGGATCCCCTGAGTCCTTCCTATGACTCTCACGGCCAGTGCAGGTCACATTGTGACAGAGCCACCAGCGACCGTTAAGAGAAGGCGACCCTAGAGCCGGAGCGAGGCGGAAGGGAGACCGGACGTCCACGCAGGCGCGGTGGTTCGCCCCACCCACCTCCCCAGCGACGCCCCTGATTGGACAGATTTCAAAGCTGCGCTCCCTCAACTCTGAGTGACAGAAGCCGGGGAGGACCCGGCTCAGCCAAACCAGCTTCTGCCAGGGGGTCCTAACCTGTCCCTGCCTGGGTTATTTACTTTTAAACAGAACTTTTGCCAACCTGGGACTGACACTGTTGTTTCCCCACCTCTTTATGAACGCGTGGTGACAGGTGTGCACAGGAAATTCCTGATTCAGTTTCAAGGAGGAGCAAGTACAGACAAGAGGGTGGCCCAGGCCAGGCCACGCTGGAACAAGAGGGTCTTAAGTCCTCTAGGGGTCAAGCGAGCGGCGTTAAGGCTGCAAAGATACTCTTGGAACCCTGACCCTTGTTTAGAAACAGAGACACTTAAATGTGACCTCATCATCTGTAATAAAGAGTCTGACTCCGCTTCCATAGTTAATCCTTGCCAGCACTCAGCCTTCCGCCCATCACTTCCCCACGCCCACTTATCTGGTTGTGAAGATAAAAAATCCTGGGGTCTTTGTCTCTGGTGGGAAATTTGAACCCCACAGCTCTAGCTGGGCACAGGGACTCTTCTCGGACCAACAACAAGCTATGAGATGTGTTCATTAAAATCTCAAGTGTACATTTTACACTGGAAGGAAATTTATTTTCCATCCATTTTTGCCTGTGTGCCTAGAAAACTTTCCAATGTAAGTGGCTATAATATCCCTAAGATAATCGAATTTCTGTTTTCATGGATATAAGAGAAAAAATGAATCATTGTGTAAATTTGGGACGCACTTGGAAACTATTTCCCCCAGCTTTACTGAAGTATATTTAACTAACAAAATTGATTTAAAAATTACAACACAATGATTTGTTATACATATACTGTATTATACAATTGCAATTTGAGACTGATCTTAAGCATTCTCACCACACACACGTACACACACACAAACTCACATACACACGACAACATCGTATGGTGATGGATGTGTTGATTAACCTGCAAACTCACATGCCTAAGAGCCTGGATTGCAAAACTCTTTTGCATTGCAAAACTCTTAAGGCATTTCTTTCTTTATCAGTTTTATTGAGATGTAATTTACACACTGTACAGTGTACCTCATTAAAATGTAAATTTTAATGGTTTTCAGTATATTTATAGAAATGTGAAATCATCACCACAAGTCAATTTTTGAAGATTTTATTTATTTTTTTTTCCCCCAAAGCCCCAGTAGATAGTTGTATGTCATAGCTGCACATTCTTCTAGTTGCTGTATGTGGGACGTGGCCTCAGCATGGCCAGAGAAGCTGTGTGTCAGTGCGCGCCCGGGATCCGAACCCGGGCCGCCAGCAGCAGAGCGCATGCACTTAACCGCTAAGCCACGGGGCCGGCCCACACGTCAATTTTTGAACAATTTCATCACCTCAAAAAGAAAATCCTATGCCCTTTAGCTATCAGTCCCAATCTTCTCATCTTCCTCCTCCAATCCCAGCCCTGGACAATCACCAATCTACTTTTTGTCTCTATAGTTTTCCCTATTCTGGTCTTTCCTATGAATGGAACAATTAAATATATGATCTTTGGGATTGACTTCAGTCACTTAGCATAATTTTTTCAAGGTACATCCATGTTGCACCATATATCAATACTTTATTCATTATTATGGCCAAATAATACCTCATTGGATGGATAAATCATGTGTTTACCTATTCATCTATTAATGGACATTTGAAACGTTTCCACCTTTTCGCTACTAGAAATAATGTTACTGTAAAATTCATGTACAAGTTTTGTTCCAGTGTATGTTTTCATTTTTCTTGGGCCTATGGTTAGTAGAGAAATTGATAGATCATATGGAAATTCTAGGTTTAATTTTTGAGGCACTCCCACATTGTTTTCCAGAGTGGCTTCACCATTTTATACTTGTACCACCCTTGTATGAGGGTTGAAATTTCTCCATGAATCCTTGACAAAAATTTAACCTTATCTCATTTTTTTATTCTAGCCATCCTCATGGTTGTGAAGTGGTATCTCATTGAGGTCTTGATTTGCATTTCCTTGATGACTAATGATTTCCAGCAGTTTTTCATATGCTCTTGGCCATTTGTATCTCTCTCTGGGAAAAATGTGTATGCACGTCCTTTGCCATTTTTAAATTGACTTATTTGACTTTTTATTCTTAGGTTATAACAGATCTTCATATATTTTTAAAACAAGTATGCAAATGTCACCAGGTGTGGGTACCAGCTGGGTGATTCTAACCCTCTAAAGTGGAACCAGTGGCACAAATGCTTAAAGGCCACCAACCCTGCTTAAATGGTCACCAATATCCTGACCTCTGGGCACTGGCCATTACACACTCAAATTTTAACCCTAATGTCTGATAGGCTTATGCAGTTCAACCAGTGTATACCATCTCTGGTAATAAAGGGCCAAACATTAAATTGTCAGGAGCATATAACTAAATTTTCCTTAAACCAAGGCTACACATGTGCCTCCAACATTTACTATATATGGATGGAGACCTCCAATGCCTCAGAGGAGAGCACTATGCAATTTTTCACAAAGTTCACAACCGAGGACCCCCAAAATTGATTGAGAATTTATGATATCAGTAGATACTGTATTCAATTCAGTGTAGAGGGCCGGCCCCGTGGCTTAGCGGTTAAGTGCATGTGCTCCGCTGCTGGCGGCCCGGTTCGGATCCCAGGCGTGCACCGACGCACTGCTTCTCCAGCCATGCTGAGATCGTGTCCCACATACAGCAACTAGAAGGATGTGCAGCTATGACATACAACTATCTACTGGGGCTTTGGGGGGAAAATAAATAAATAAATAAATAAAAATTATAAAAAAGAATATTCAGTGTAGATATATAATGTTCCTCAATATTTCCAGTCATAATTTTTGTTTTCAAGTCTATTTGACCAGATATATGTATTATCTCCAGCTATCTTGTGGGTGCTGTTTACAGATGTATATATCCCATGCTTTTACCTTCTATTTCTTTGTATCTTTGAATCTGAAGTGTGCTTCCTGTACATGGCATATACTTAGATCATGATTATTTT
This sequence comes from Ceratotherium simum simum, assembly GCF_057802395.1. Lineage (NCBI taxonomy): Eukaryota > Metazoa > Chordata > Mammalia > Perissodactyla > Rhinocerotidae > Ceratotherium > Ceratotherium simum. The sequence continues at coordinate 3,929,164 of NC_141938.1, read as the reverse complement.
TATTTTTTTCATCTGAGATGACAATGTCTTCCTCCTGTTTGGATAATGTAATCCATTCACATTTAGTACTATTGGCATACTTGCAATTACATCTGCCATTTTAATTTTTGTCTCTGCAATTATCACGTTCTTTTTAGTTTCTCTACTTCTCCTTTATAGCTTTCTATTGGATGAAGTGAATATTTTCTAATATAACATTTTAATTTTTAAATAAATTTTTACTGTATTTTCATATTTTTGGAGGGAGTTGCTCTACTCTTTAATATATACTTCTTGGGGCCGGCCCCGGGGCTTAGCGGTTAAGTGCATGTGCTCCGATGCTGGCGGCCCAGGTTCGGATCCCGGGCGCGCACCGACGCACCGCTTCTCTGGCCATGCTGAGGCCGTGTCCCACATACAGCAGCTAGAAGGATGTGCAGCTATGACATACAACTATCTACTGGGGCTTTGGGGAAAAACAAATAAAATTATTAAAAAAATAATATATACTTCTTAATTTAGAAGAATGAGCTTCAGATATATACTACCTTGATTCCAGTGATACATGGAAATGTTACTCATATATAGCTCTAGTCCTTTTTGTCATTTTTGTGGTACTGTTATATAGATTATGTCTATTAATGATATAACCAATAATATGCTGTTACACTCATTTCTTTTTTTGTGTGTGTGTGAGGAAGATCAGCACTGAGCTAACATCTGATGCCAATCCTTCTCTTTTTGCTGAGGAAGATTGGCCCTGGGCTAACATCCGTGCTCATCTTCCTCCACTTCATATGGGATGCCGCCACAGCATGGCCTAACAAGTGGTGTGACAGTGTGCACCCGAGATCCAAACCTGCGGACCCTCAGGCTGCCGAAGCAGAGCACACACACTTAACCGCTGCATCACCGGGCCAGCCCTACACTCATTTCTTTACCATCTGTAGTAATTTCCTTAGTTCAATACAGCTTTGTTCCCACCATGTCTTTTCTGCATTTAGTGGAAACATATCACACACGTTACATTTCTATATATTAAGGTCCCAACAGCACTTCACATACATAGCATTTTAAACAATTCCTTTGATATCAGTTAAGAGAAGAAAGGAGAAAATAGGAATTGATTATCTCTTTCATACTTACATAAGAACTTATACTGCTGTTTTGTTTCTCTATATTGAGAGGTATTACTACCTGGGATCACCTGCTTTCAACCTGAAGAACTCCTTCAGTCATTCTTGCATGGCAGTTGGTTATTAATATATTCTCTCAGTTTTGTTTATCTAGGAAAGTTGTTATTTCACCTTCATTTCTTACAAGGTAGTTTTGATGACTACAGGTTGACAGATTTTTCTTTGTGCACTTTGAATATGTTATCCCTCTGCATTCTGACCTTCCTTTTTTCTGTTGAGATTAATTTCTGTTAATTTTACTGGGGTTTCCTTGTAAGAGTTGGGTCATTTTTTCAACTGCTGTATTTTCCTAGTGTGTGGTTCCTACTTTCTTGTATCTTTGCATGTCTTTTAATTTTGTTACAAATCAGACATTTTAGGTAATGTATTGTAGTAACTCTGGATACTGGTCCTCTTCCTTCTGGGTTTTTTTTTTTTTTTTTTTTTTTTTTTACTGTAATTGGCTTATTTATTTCTTCAGTGACTGGCTGGATTTAATCTTTGTCCTTTACACAGAGTGAAACCTCTGACGGAGCTCCTAGAATTGGACAAAGCTTTGGGAAAGCCTACTCTCCTGGGACAGTGATATTGGGAGGGCTCTTTTTCTCCTTCATGAGCCACAGCCAATGGCTAGACTCCATTAATTGCTGGCTGATTGCTCTGTTGCCTTCACCAATGTCCTGGGGGCATACCTTGCTCTACCAATCCATTCAATAATATTTTGGCTCCTTTATAGAAATATTTTTTGTAGTCATTGGGTGATAGTTATACTGATCCTCACAATCCTCCTTTCAGGAGCCTAATTCCCAGTTTTGTTTTGTTGTTTTTTTTTTTTTTTTTTGAGAAAAATAGTTGGCCTGCACTCTAGGCTGTATCTTCAACAAAAATACGAAGTTACTCCTAATTTCTTTTCACCTTCTTCACTACATTCTTGAGAGTGTCTTTGACTTGAACTTCTCATGATCTTGGGCCAACCAAGTTAATTCTCTGGAAAGTGATTAAAAGCTTTGTGCTCTATGGCTCACTTCACCCCAGTGTTCAGGCAAAATCTCTATGCCAGGACCATGGAGCTGTTTTGAGGACAATAGGAAGCCTCTCTCTGAGTGACAATCCCATTTTAGGAGCTGAGGGCTCAGTGCAGTAATGAGACAGCAGCCAGAGGTCCTCTCAATTGTGTCTCCTGGCCCCTCACAAATGACTTATGTTCAATGCACCTCACGAGATGAAACAAGGGCGATCAGCTCCCGAGTACTGTCAGCACACCACTCCAAGGCATCACCTCAGTTCCATGTGTAGGGACTGATACAATGGAGTCCCCACTTTTCAAGCACTTATTTACCCTCAGCAACAGGTAGCTGGGCACAAGGTTTGAAATGTTGATGTCCTGTTCTTCTCAAGAAGATAGCCCTGTTAGTGGGAGCTGAGCTGACAGGGTGCCATGTGTTCTAGCCTGCAGGAGTCTGGAGTGGAGTCTTTACCACTACGAGCTGGGAGGAGCTGGGGAGGCAGTACTTTTAGTTCCAATACCACAGACTCTCATGTTTCTTACAAAACTTCATTGATTTTCTTGAATAAGTGTTCATCATTTCCTGTTTGCCTTTAGGACAATTTCCAGCAGCTTTAAATATTTATTTAATAATTTTCAGGGCCGGCTCCGTGGCTTAGCGGTTAAGTGCGCGCGCTCTGATGCTGGCAGCCCGGGTTCGGATCCCGGGCGTGCCCCGAGGCACCACATCTCCGTCCAACCCGAGGCCGAGTCCCGCGTACAGCAACTAGAAGGATGTGAACCTACGACATACAACTATCTACTGGGGCTTTGGGGGGAAAAAATGAATAAATAAAATCTTTAAAAAAAAAATAATAATTTTCAGCAGTCTTATTTGGGAGTAGGTCAGCAGAGCTCCTCTCAGTTATGCCATCCTAATACATTTAGCATGAAGCCCATTCCACTGGATACTCACCAGTTTGAAATAAGAAGGAAGAGGCTCTAATATCACTTGTCATTTTATACAGGAACAAAACAGAAAATTTATTTTTTATGGTGTGCTAAAAGGTATTGAACTCTTCATAAAAATTGTTTAGAGAATTACACAAACAAAATGGCTTCCCATTTAAAATGAATCACACATTCAAATTATAAAATATTAAAAATAAAATATGCTGTTAGTCAGGGTTCACCAGGGAAACAGAATGAACATGTGTGTAAGTATGCATCTGTTTATACATATACATCATTTGTTCTTTTCTTTTCTTCTTTTAAAAAAGTGACTTGTGTGAATATAAACACTTGGTTAAGTCAAAAATCTGCAGTCTAAATGAGTAAGCCAGGAACCCAGGGGAAGAATTGTAGTTCAAGTAGAAATGCAGTTTATTGGCAGAATTCCTTCCTGTTCAGGGAAAGGCACGCTATGTTCTATTAAGAACAAGAACTAACTGGATTAGTCGCGTCCACGTGGAGGGGCTGATTTACCCAAACTCCACCCCCTGAAATGGTATTCTCTTGAAAAAGAAACCTGCACGGAAACATCCAGTAGAATGTTTGAACTAATATCTGGGAACTATGGTCGAGGCAAGTTGACACAGAGACACTGGCTTGCAGTTTTCTTTTCTTCTACTGTCTTTGTCTGGCTTTGATATCAGGGAGATTCTGGCTCATAAAATGAGTTTAGAAGTATGTCTTCTACTTTCAGTTTTTGGGAGAGTTTAACAAGGATTGGTATTAATTCTTTTTATTTGTTTGTTTGTTTATTTATTTTGTGTGTGAGGAAGATCAGCTCTGAGCTAACATCTGATGCCAATCCTCTTTTTTTTTTTTTTTTTTATTTACTGAGGAAGATTTGCCCTGAGCTAACATCCGTGCCCATCTTCCTGCACTTTATATGGGACACCACCACAGCACGGCCTGACAAGCGGTGCATCGGTGCGCTCCTGGGATCCGAACCTGTGAACCCTGGGCCGCCGAACTGGAGCACGCACTTAACTGCTTGTACTGCCGGGCTGGCTCCCTGGTATTAATTCTTTGAATATGTTTTTATTTGGTATTGGTATGTTCAGGCTTCCTAATGTTTAATTCTTTCTTGGTAGGTTGCATATTTCTAGAAATTTATCCACTTCTTTTAAGTTATCAAATTTGTTCACATATAAATGTTCATAACAGTCCTTTTTCATCGTTTTTATTTTTGAGTCATCCATTGCAATATGTCTTCCTTCATTTCTGATTGTATATACCGGAGTCTTCTCTCCTCATTGTTAGTCTACCTAAGGGTTTGTTGATTTATTTTTTTAATTGAAATTATTGTTTTCGTATCCTCTATTTCTGCTTTAATATTTATTATTTCCTAACTTGAGCTAACTTTGGGTTTACTTTATTGTTCCTTTGCTAGTTCCATAAGGTGTAAATTCAGGTTGTTAATTTGATATCTTTTTTCTTAATACAGCTGTTTTTCACTACAAACTTTCCCTTTACTACTCCTTATGCTGCATCCCACATGTTTTCTTAAGTTGTCTTTTCATATTTGTTTGTTAGGAGATATTTTCAAATTTTCCTTTGCTTGCTTTGGCAGCACAAATTCCCCTTTAATTTTGTTTTTGACTATATGGTTTGTCCAAGAGTGTAGTATTTAATTTCCACATATTTGTGAATTTTCACAATAAAATTTGAGATAAGTAGACCTTTAGTGTGAGGTGTTATGATTTCTTGAATGGGTGTCAGACTATGTTTAATATTTGTTGCAGTTGGAGGTGTCAGGGCTTCACAGTCTATAACTTCTTTGTACTAATCTCCTTGGTGTGTTTGGATTTCCGTAGAAACTCATTCTTAAGTAGAGTCTGTTGCACACAAGTGTCTGTGTTAATCCACTGCTTTTATCCAGGGACCCTACTGATATGGTGTCAGGCATTTGAAAGGGAAAATATCCTCTTCTGTTATGATGAAACCTGCGATGTTTGGTGGTAAAGAATCCCTGGACTATAAACTTCAGAACAGGTTCTTAGCTCTTATTTTTCCTCCACTTTTGTCAGAGAGGAACCTGAAGTGACTGCAGGTGTCTATCTGCACTTTGCCCAATCAGATAAGACTTTGGCACTTTAGTTTCCTTTGAGGGATGGTCTACATTACAGACAAGAAAATGCTTTTTGTGAATATCAAAATGTTTTCCCCAATTTCCTGCATGAAACAGGAGGCAATTTTTTCTGATCTTCACTATGAGAACCAGGTTGGGCTGCTGAAGGAAACATTCATGAAATTTGGGGGGACCCCCTAAGACTGGAGCCCCCTAGAGATTTTAACTCTCAGGATAATCCATATTGTGTCTTCATTCATCCATCTACCACAGTTGATACGTTCCTAGAAAGTGGCTGCCTCCAGTTGTTTCTCCCCCCGGTACATGGTAATTCTTTTTTTTTTTTTTTTTTTTCATTTTTTATTTTATTTTATTTTATTTTAATTTTTTGTTTATTGCAGTAACATTGGTTTATAACATTGCAAAAATTTCAGGTGTACATCATTGTACTTCTATTTCTGCATAGACTACATCATGTTCACGGTAATTCTTTATAATAGTCACCTGTCTCTCATTTTGGGGGCACACACTATTTGCCATATAACCTCAAATCTCTCATGGATCTAAGAAGAGGTGCTCCTTTTCAGAGTGTTGAGAGTTTTTCTTGTGAAGATGAGAGTGATCACTCAGAGCTCTTTACAACTTGGAACAGAAACCATCCATTTGTGTCTGTTTCTCTGTATTTTCCCTTGTGAAACTATACCATTTTCACATATTGATTCTACTGCCAGAGCCACGTGGATGGTTTCCAAGATTTTGGTGACCAATGCATCTAAAAACATGTATGATAATACAGGGATCTCTGCATTTGGACTCCTATTCCTCCTCTTTTAAGAATTCCCTAATTGAGGGCCGGCCCGGTGGCGCAAGCGGTTGGGTGTGTGCGCTCCGCTGTGGTGGCCCGGGGTTCACCGGTTCGGATCCTGGGCGCGCACCGACGCACAGCTTGGCAAGCCATGCTGTGTCGGTGTCCCATATAAAGTGGAGGAAGATGGGCACGGATGTTGGCCCAGGGCCAGTCTTCCTCAGCAAAAAAAAGAGGAGGATTGGCAGATGTTAGCACAGGGCTCATCTCCTCACACACACACACAAAAATTCCCTAATTGAATACCCGTGCATCACCCAAAATATTTTTGCTGCGGTACCTTCTGTTGTATCATTGCCCTTTTGGGGACAGGATTGACACCTTACCTAAAATGGGATTGGATGGCATGACTGATGTTGCCACATGCATCAAGTGAATAGAAGTATGTTTATTACTCACAGTTTCTTTCTAAGGAGAGTAGGGCAGGGATAAGCAGGTTGAGGTGGCTTGTACAAAGGACAATGGGTTGGTCCTTTAAGGAGTGTGGGGTAGAAGCTGTAGATTTTAAAGGTTTGATCCGCCTACTCACTGACACAAAGAAAAAGGGCATGTGAACCTTCCTAACTTGTTTACCATTGTGGACAAGGCAGGGTGAGCAGGTATCTAAAGCCAATTGAGAGTCAGTTATCAAAGACGAGGCCAGTGTCTTTATTCAAGTTCACTCCTGAGATTTGTTGATACATAATGACACATCTCATTTAAATGAATTTGATTTCAATATTAATTAAGGAGCCATGTGGAAAACACAAAGAACACAACTAAGATGACAGAGCACAAAAAACAGTTTGAATCCAATCATTCCAAAGTGTTGGAGAGATCCAGGAAAGTGTGTCAGTATGGTTTCAGAACTGTTCAAATATTTAAGTAATGCTACTGTTTAATTTGTTGTCTCATTTCTTGTGTTCTTGGTGGCACCTTGCCAGTGTAGCCTGCCCACATGCAGCAAGCAGCCCTTTTAGGGGAACAGAACTCTCCCTGGTTGGTTAATAAAAAATCCAAACCCAAGTAGTCACCAGCTACCATGGCTGCCAGGGAGTTTTCCTTCACGGAAAACATCTCAAACATTAGCTGTCTGCTAGAGGTATTTTGAGTGTTTTGGACATTTCTTGATTGGTATTAATGATGTTGAATGACATCATGTGTGGCCAGGACAGTAATAGTGACTCCCATGACAATGAGCACGTATGTGTAATGGCAGGAAAACAGCACATTTGTATTCGATGCTCTAGAAGGTTTTGTAGGGAGTGTGACCAAAATTAAATACTGACACACAGGGTACACAGACTATGGGTGATGTTAGGAGGAAGACCCAGGAGTGGGATATAAGAAAGGTGGCCAGCGTGCACTATTACAGTAAACCAAAAGACCTGTAGGAGTGCCCATTCTGACAGAAATGTCTAGTATAGAAAGGCTCTACTTATAAGATGCCAGGAAGCCTGATGATCAGGACAAAGTAATAGGCCCTAACGACTGGGGATTGAATCTAACTAATGACTCCAACAGGAGGAACACCTATTTAGAAGAAAGGAAGGTTTGTCTAAGTAAGCCATAAGGCCAGCCTATGTGGGGGTAGCCCAGGGTTTGAGAGAGGTACAAAGTCCACTGAATACCTTCTTAAAGAGCTCAGTGTTTTGTATTTTCATAAATGAGCTGATATTTTCAATAATTCCTAGAGTATCTTGGTGAGACCTTGCATTTTGGTTTCAGGAAGTGATGTGATATCATAAGTAATTTTCCTCTTTAAGTTTCTACCATGACCCGAGCACAGCCAGTGCCCCCGAAGAGGAGGTGAGGGGCTCTAACAATGTCTATTTGCCATCACCTGTAGGGACCCCTTCCTCTGCCTGGAGGGTATGTCCTTCAATTATACTGCCCGCAACTTGTTTTTTCACATTAGCTGCTTCGTCAGTCACCACGTTAGTGATGGCAGAGGAGGGAAGTCTCTTGAATTTTGCCTAAACCTTTAGGTTAGAGGCCTCAAAGTGGTTTCATGTTATGTTGCATCAAACATTCAAGATTAATATCAGATCAGAGGTATCAGTATGTGTCTCAGAAACGTGGGTCAATTTATCACCCTGAGCAATGACATGAGACTCTGCAGACTGAGGGTTGATATGTGCAGAGGAAAGAGTGACCTGATTCTACTTGGTTATTGTGAGGCAAGATATTCCCAGACTTCTTTATGACATCGGGCTGACCTTGGATAAGGAGTTGATGTTAGTGATGGGATGAGACAGCTAGACCATTGGCAATGGCCAAAGGATCTGTAAAAACGTGCACATGAGTTCACTTCTTGGTAAGGGAATTTCCTATTGCTAGCATGATTGTCTGGAGTTTGACTAATGGATCTCATGCCTGGGTCCAATCTTTGATCGAAGATGGCCTGTTTGGTCTACAAAAATAACACAGCACCTCTGCACTGGACTGTATCAGGTGTGGTGGCAGCACACTCTCTATAAAGTATATGAACACACTGGCTACTCATGTGCTCCCAGGTGACTCCCTGAGTGGCCATTGTGCCTGTAAAGGAAGTGACCTCTTCCACAATGGATTATATCAATCAAAGAGGGGAACACACTTCCTCCTGTAAGTAGGATATGCCAGAAGCACCATTTTTGCCTCTATCCTCTAAGTACTCAAATCTCTTCAATGAAAAGCCCTCTGATTATCAAGCATGAGGGGTCAGCATTCACGACCCAAGGAAACACAGGATGCTGGCTGTGGAGGATCAAGTCAGGCCTTGAGAGGGCCATCATTTACATACCCTCTCAGTTCCCATCAGTGACAGCAATGGGTTAGGAGAATACTTTCATTAGAAGAATACCTTGGGCAACTTACGGCCACTGTGAGAAGTTTAAGGATTCTTGCATGCATAATGGGAGGCTGCTAAAGCCTTTATGGAAAAGGGGTGTGTGAAGGGAGATGCTAATCGAGGGACAGCTATTTCAAAAATTTCTAGAGCCCTTTGTTTCCCAATTCAAAGTCACTCAACTTCTAAGTGTTGTATGCATAAGTAATCAACCAGATCTGATAACAACCATCATCTGATACGTGATGTTTGTGGCTGCTGTGGCTGACAGAATGTGCATATGACATTTCTACCACTGCTTCTGTCACCCTTTCAGCTCACAGCCCCCTCCTGTTGTCTCATAAAAATTTCCAAAAAGGTGACATTTGTGGGTTTCTAAAGATGTTTTCAAGTAAGCAGGCACAGGGTAGGCTTGAGTAGGGAAATGAACAGCTGGAAATGGTCTATGGATGAAAACGAAAAGAACTGATGCTGATGTACATGAATGAGGTGTCCCCAGGAAGACCCCTCTTGGGATACACTTTTATGATTTAGGACCATAGTATTTCTAAAGATCTGTCCACAGAACCTGATTTAAACTCAAGGACAGATTCTGGAAGCCCTTTCACTTCACTTCTAGTTATGAGTATGAGATGAGGGCAGGTGCAAACCTAGAGGGCGTTTTTTCAATTAGGACAGGGTTGCAGGAAAGGCCTGTTGAAGACTGAGTTCTTCTTGCCCAGTCCTGCAATCTTCCTCAGAAGGATCCCACAGTGCTGGAAAGAAGAGCTGATCAACATCAAGGTTCAGGAGAGCCTAACATTCACCTAGCATATGAAATCAATTATATTATTCATTTTCTAATAATTATATATATAGCACATATATAAACATTTATAAAATATTTTATGTGCACTCACGAGTTTTCACAAACCTATAGAAATATTTCCATCTAAAGATGAAAAACGTACCATCACTTCACAAGAACACCCCTGTGGTGCCTATTTAAACAAAACCCCTCCAGTACATAAGTTAACACTAAAAAAATGGAAAAGATCCCATTTCCTTTGCTGTTTTAAACCTCAGAGCTATTACTGCTCTTTCCTACTTCTCTACAACATGTGCTGGATGTCTCAGCACAGGGAAATGAAACCTGAGAACAGCTAAATGGGCTCCGGGGCTTTGTGGGTCATCGACACAAGAGACTTCCAGCCACTCCTGCAATGAAAAGATGGTGAAAATTTCCCATTTCTCTCTTTATACTAAATTAGGATATTACTCAAAATGATATCCTCTCTCTCTGCACCTCACCTGAATTATTCCCCTCTAAACACTCATAGCTCTTTTTGGAGTTTCCACTGGGAGATCACAGTGGACTCAGATAGATCTCACTCTACACATAGAACACACTCAGGATGAGCTGGAACAGTGCAGATGAATGCAACTGTTTCTCTAAATGGGAGGAACCCCATGGTTTAACGGGGTATATTGTATACTCAATCTGTACAGCAACAAAATGAAAATGCCAAATACCGTAACATTTTAAATATTAAAAGGCAAAATAAAAATCCTTTCAAATGACGTTAAAGACAACAAGACACCGCAAATATCTGTGGCTTAAATAAATAGGAAGTCTCAGATAACAATAATGACATACTCACTTACTAAGGTTCCTACCCTCATAGAAAAGATATATACACAACTCCGCCTCCCTATTAGCGCAATGTTATTTTTCACTTTTCTTCAAATCTATTACTGCCATCTTATAAGACAAAGCTTTAACATTTATTAATCATCTGTCTTTTCCCACAAACATATAAGCACCAGGACTGCAAGAACTTATTTGTTTCATGCTACTATATCCAAATCCTACTGTGCCTTATTTCTGCTAAATTGGCTATGTTGACTCTAAAGTGCATGGCATGTGAGGGATGTTGAAATGTTATCACCAAGAGCATAGTCTCTGACCACAGCATAGTAGTCCTGTCTCTCTTCCTTGCTAGGTTTATAATGTCTCACAATTTACCTAAACTCAAAGGCCTCCATTGACTCATAAAGGAGATATTAATGATATTATGTAGTATACTAAGAACTGAATTTATATATTTTAACTGAGGTTCCTTATGCTACACAGTGTCTAATACACCTCAGGAAATACATCAGTGTTTTGATAATAAGTAGGAAAGGCAAAAGCTGTTTCAAAGGACTGGCAGCTGGCCTGCATTTACTGCAAGGCCAAGACTCATCTGGCTGAACAGAAAAATGTCATATACATCATTCATCAAAGGTACACAGTCACCAAGAGAAAACTAAAAGTATTTCGTAACCATACCAGTAAAAGTGGTAAAATATAAAATTCCAGGCCTGCCCCGTGGCTTAGTGGTTAAGTGCATGTGCTCCGCTACCGGCGGCCCGGGTTCGGATCCCGGGCGCACACCGACAAACCGCTTCTCCGGCCATGCTGAGGCCACGCCCCACATACAGCAACTAGAAGGATGTGCAACTATGACATACAACTGTCTATTGGGGCTTTGGGGAAAAAAAAAGGAGGAGGATTGGCAATAGAAGTTAGCTCAGAGCTGGTCTTCCTCAGCAAAAAGAGGAGGATTGGCATGGATGTTGGCTCAGGGCTGATCTTCCTCACAAAAAAATAAAATAAAATAAACAAAATAAAATTCCGAATCATAAAAATGAGTAATACTCACTTCGTCTTACTGAAATGACTGACTGGAATTGCTTACAAATTAACTTTAGCTCCACTATATTGTTTTTGCCTTCCAGAAAAAAATGATTAGGTTTACCAAAGATAAAACACTTGCCAAAGGTAGAATTAAGTTTACCTCCTCACAGCATCCAATACAGAAAATGATTGTTTCCTTTAATAGAAATCAAATCAACAAACAGATGCCAAAATCTTGTAAAAAGTCCTTTTGAGCACCGTGTTACCGTTATACCTCACAGTCCTTTATGGTTCGTGGTCATTCTTTTCAGAAGTCATTACTCTCTTCTCTTTGACTACAGATGCAATTCTGCAGGTCAGTGAAAAAACCATGATTTTTTAGTTTTGGGTTATGTATGAATGAGAAGTTAGTTTCATGACAAAAATTACAAGTATAAAAGAATAAAAAATAAAGTTTGCCTGAGAAAAAATACCTGAATTTGTATGCACATGATAAAACTGATTCATAATGTATGATGATTAAACAAAGAAAACTGGAAAGTATATCTGAAAATCCATAATTAAAATGAATTTTAATATATTCTGATGAAATGAAAACCAGTTGATAAAATATATCAATGAAACAACTATAGAAGTGTTCATTTCTCAAGGAAATGCATATAGTTTTAATGACATACAATCAAATGTTATTCAAAACATATTGGGGGAATACGTTCAGCTACAAGTAACAGGAAACACACCGTCTTCCTGATACGAGAAAGGTGATTGTATTCACATGGAAGACCTGGGTCCAGGCAGCCACTGCACAATGCAGCAGAGAAACAAACTCCCAGGTCCTTCTTTTTATGCCCCACTGTAGATGTCATGGTGAATCAGGAAACATGCTCACTAGCACTATTAACAGCATGAGCTGTTTCCTATACACATTAGACCTTATACAGCTATCACCTAGAGAAGAGGAGAATCAGAGAATACTCCCAAGTACAGAAGTCTGAATTAGTTTCCTGGTGGACACAAGAGGCCTTACAGAAATATTCTAACTCTAATGGATCTTTGACATGAAACTTGTGAAAACACCAGTGGAAAATACACCTGTAGGAAACGGGAAATCAGGGCCGGCCCCATGGCTTAGCGGTTAAGTGCGCGCGCTCCGCTACTGGCGGCCCGGGTTCGGATCCCGGGCGCACACCGATGCGCACCGCTTGTCCGGCCATGCTGAGGCCGCGTCTCACATACAGCAACTAGAAGGATGTGCAACTATGACATACAACTATCTACTGGGGCTTTGGGGAAGAAAAAAAAAAGGAGGAGGATTGGCAATAGATGTTAGCTCAGAACCAGTCTTCCTCAGAAAAAGAGGAGGATTAGCAAGGATGTTAGCTCAGGGCTGATCTTCCTCACCAAAAAAAAAAGAAAATGGAAATCAAACAGTTGTTTGTGGTTTTCAAGTTACTCTTGACTAGAAGGGCAAATAATTCAGAAAATGGGCTGGAAGATGGTGTCCTTAAAGCTCCTATGTAACTGTCTCTCTCCCAGTATGGTGGCTCCAAAATCTGACCAATGCCTTGTTTGCTTCTGCCTTCCAAATCTCACGCAAGTGAGGCTATTGGTGAATTCCAACATGGAACCATAAAGGCAATGGATTCTTAAATATCTATTTCATATTTATTACCCTCAATGACATAATGCAATATGGGGGTGATATGTCCAGCTCTAGAATTTGTTGCCCTATCACAAGCCTCTACTTAACTCCAAATGTATTCACTAAATACCAGCCAGAGGAACGACAAAGAGCAAAAGCCCTAATATGAAAATAATAATTCACTGGAAAGTATATTCTTTGATATTCTTGCCATACGTAAAAATTTATTCCAACTGTTTAAAAGTATGGAAAATTAAAATAGGCTCCTATACTCACCACTTTGGAAAAGGAGCTTTCTCTAAGAAATGTACAATACGTAAAACAGATTAGGCATATCCTGGAACTGCAATTCAAGGCCATTAAAAATATTTCAAAGACTACAACTGTCATTTTTTAATGTCTTCTTAACAGAACAATTAAAATATTTTAAAACAATTAAAGAGAAAATATCATTAACTGATTTAAGAAAAAAGCACCACCTATTAATCTTTATGTAATACTAATGAAGGATGACTTGCAGAATTATCTCAACTCAATATTCATTTCTGAAAGTTATTAATAGAAATCCACAATCCAATGCTGCACTTTAAGAAAGAGGCTTGGTAAACAATATATTTACAACTTTTATAACAACTCTTTCATGTTGGAAGTTTTCTAGAACATTACATGCAAATTAATTTCCATCAACTTTCTGACATGACTTACATTTATATTTCTTTTTGGTGGGAGTTACATATAGAAGGATGTAGGCTAATTGAAGTCTTTCCCTCACCGTTTACATTCAAGAAGTTTTTATCAATTTAGTCCTTTCATACCTTCAGAAAGAAGTGAGATGACAAAAGGCTTTCCCACATTCTTTACATTTACATAGTTTTTCCTCTAGTGTGCGTTCTCACATATCCTTGAAAGTTTCCATGAGAATTAAAGACTTTCCCATTTTACTGACATTCATAGGATTTCTCTCCAGTGTGACTTCTTTCATGTCCTGGAAGTAAACTGAGAAAACTAAATGCTTTACTACATTTTTACATTCATACAGTTTCTATCTAGTATGATTTCTTTCATGTTTTTGAAGAGAATTGGAAGAACTGAATGTTTTACTACATTTTTTACATTCATAAGGTTTCTCTCCAGTATGAATTCTTTTATGTTTTCTAAGAGAACTAATACAACTGAAGGCTTTCCCACATTTTTTACATTCATCAAGTTTCTCTCCAGTGTGACTCCTTTCATTTACTTTATTATTACTGGAAAAACGGAAGGCTTTACCACATGTTTTACATTCATAGGGTTTCTCTCCAGTATGAGTTCTTTCCTGTATTTGAAGATAACTGGGAAAAGTGAAGGCTTTCCCACATTCCTTACATTTATATGGCTTCTCTCCATAGTTTTCATAGTCATATGGTTTGGGTTCAGTGTGACATCTAACATGCCTATTAAGCGATGAATGATGCTTGAAGACTTTTCCACATGCACTGCATTCACATGATTTAGCTCCAGTAGTTTTCTTGTTCAGATTGAGATTTGGAATAAGGCTGAAGTTTTCTCCACACTGACCACCCTCTTCACTTTCACAGAGTCTCACTACCATTTGACTTCTGAAAAAAATGAGAAGCACATTTTTAATGATTTTTGTCATTAATGACTTTATATTTGTTATATTATGATTTATCAGAAAAGTTTAGGTTTTCTCTCTTGTCTGAACACTCAGAAATCGAATGTACTGAATACTCTGCAAGAGAACTTCACCTTTGTTATTATCTAAACAGTGATATTCCTATATAGGATTTATTAATACATTTCCAAGTGAACTATTTTGCAAAAACTGAACCTCTACAACATACTTCAGAAAGTATATTTGTTGAAAACTTCCCAAGAATAGCTAAATTTGAACCAAGGATTATTTCTTGTGTTTGCTGCTGCTTTTTTTTTTTGTGAGGAAGATCAGCCCTGAGCTCACATCCAATGTCAATCCTCCTCTTTTTTTTCTGAGTAAGACTGGCCCTGAGCTAACATCTGTACCCATCTTCCTCTACTTTATATGGGACACCGCCACAGCATGGCCTGACAAGCAGTGCATCGGTGTGTGCCCGGGATCCAAACCTGCGAACCCTGGGCTGCCGAAATGGAGCGCGCACACTTAACCACTGCACCACTGGGCCGGCCTTGTTTGCTTCTTTTCGAAATTTCATAAAATATCAGAATTCTCATGTGAGACACTGTTTTCTATTGTGAGTGTGACTCACCTTTGTATCTCTCTTAGTTTTTGTACTAATCTTCAATATCATGATCTTCCCATGCTTTTCCTGAAATGCAGACCCAGAGAGTGAATTTCAAAGCATTAGAAATTATAGAAAAATTTTTAGATTCTAAGTCCACGATGAGCTATGACCATTTCTAGTTTATTAACCAATATCCCCTGTTTCCACATTCTACAGCTTGAAACAATGTTGATGGGCAAGGAACACTTGTTTTCTAATTGATGAAGGGAAGGAATGTCCTCATTCTTACCTATTGAGGCCAGGATCCTGAAGGTTTCCCGCATCACATCTCTGTAGAGTTTCTTCTGTGAAGGATCTAGTAAAGCCCACTCCTCTGGGGTGAAGTTCACAGCCACATCCTCAATGTCCGGTGAGTCCTAAAACATCACATATATGTGTAGAGTAGGATGCATAAGTGTAACAGCAGTGGGGACCTATAGTCCATTTGTAGGAATTTTACATATGATTCTGTCATCTTCAAACATTAATTCTATGTCATGATCATCAAAAACTCAGTTTTTCTGTACACATGTCATCATCAATTTAACAGCATCATGAACACATGGAAATTACACGTTTTAATGTGATCACATAACATTGTATTTTTCTCTATTCATAGGGTCTAGAGCATGTTGGGCAATGACAGAAATTCTAAACAAAGGAAACAAATATTATCCTTTTAAGACTGACGGTTCCTTGAGGCCAGCCTGGTGGCATAGTGGTTAAGTTTGCATGCTCTGCTTTGGCAGCCTGGGATTCACAGGTTTGGATTTCAGGCACAGAGCTACACACCACATATCAAGCCACGCTGTGGCAGGAATCCCACATATAAAGTAGAGGAAGATGGGCATAGATGTGAGCTCGGGGCCAATCTCCCTCAGCAAAAAGAGAAAGATTGGCAATGGATGTTAGCTCAGAGCTAATCTTCCTCACCAAAAAAAAAGACTGATGGTTCCTTGTGAGAAAAATTCTTTCACCTTTCTTATTACCCACCAGTTATAGCACTCCATGATGCAAAGGGTCAAATCTGTATGAAGTTTCAATGGAAAAATCATAGCGAAGAACTGGAAGCTCCTTTGTCTGGTCCAATCATCAAATAGAGAGTCCAGGAGGCCTGTAGAAATCAAACTTTTAACAAAGCCCAGCTGGCCACATTGTCCTAAAGTACTCCAGGCAATCATTACAAGTAATCAGAGGCAGCTGTCTAAATGTAAATATTCTGGTGAGGAAGCAATGCTTTTAACTTGTGTTGTACTTACTATAGACTCAGTTTTTTCTTTCTCACTCTACATGATTTGATGGGGCTAAAACGTTATTTGGGGTGAGTGACATCAGCATCACGGCGGAGTGAGCTTCCCCCATTGAACTTTCCCCCTCTAAGACACAACAAAAATGACATTCATATTCCAACAGAAGCTATTCACACAACACAGGGGACGTCTGAGGCACCCAGGCAGCTGTACACCCAAGGACTGAGGTGCTGGAATCCCCAGAGTGAGTGGAAGGAGGTAAGAGGAGCTCCCTTCCTTCCCCAAGGACTGCGGTCCAGAGACCGAGACCATGTGGCTCTTGGGGGGGGGGGGCGGCTCGCTGCGTGAAAACCGGCGCTCTCCAAGACCCCTCACAGCCAGAGGTGATCCCCATATGGAGGGAGTGGAACTGTTGTGAGGGTAGTTTCAACAATCTAGCCCCTGAGGAGAGCAGAGAGTGACAGCAAGACGAGAAACCTCTGAGATCGGGGAGGAGAAAGTAAGCACCCCATCCCCCAACCGGCCTACCCGACTGGCGCTTCAGCACAGTGGCGCTTCAGCTCAGCCCCGTCCCTAGAGGCAGTGGCCCCCAGGCATCTGGGCCCCACCAGCAGGGGCAGCATGACCGTCCCACCCACACAGGCAGCAGCCCCCAGGCGCCCGAGCCCGACAGCAATGGGGTGAGCCTGCACCCCCACACCAGAGGCAGTGGCAGCTCAGGCCCCACTACACTGCAGCCCCAGCTGCTCCAGCTGGACCAAGCCACAGCCCCAGCTTCCCCAGCTCCACCATGCCACGGCCCCAGCTCCTTTGGCTGGACTGTGCTCCCCACCCAGCTCCTTTGGCTTGACCACCCTCCACCACCTCTGGCTCCAGCAGCTTCGGCTTGGCCTGTGCTCAGGCTCCAGTTGACTTGGCGCCAGCAACTTTGGCACCGCACTCCAGTTCCAGCTTCTTTGGCCCAGAGGCGCTCCAGCTCCTCCTTCTTCAGCCCAGCGCACTCCAGTTCCAGCTTCTTTGGCCCAGCAGCACTCCAACTCTTCCTTCTTTGGCCCAGCAGCACTCCAGCTCCTGCTTCTTTGGCCCAGTGGCACTTCACCTGCGGTTGCTTCAACCTACCTGCACCTGAGCCCCAGCTGCTTCAGCCTAGCTGCGCTCCAGTCTCAGCTGTTCCCACATTCCAGCTCCAGCTGTTCCCACGGTTCCCCACCAGCAGCCTCCACTCAGCCATGCCTCAGATCAGCCAGGGGCTGACGAGAGGGCCCATGGATTGAGGCAGGCCAGAATACAGAGCCCTTGACTTCCACCCAGTGGCAGCAAGAGGAAACTGCGACCATATATTTTCACTATGAGGAAAAGTAAGCCAACAACGACAGGCACCATGCAAAAATATATTAAATCTCCAGACCAAAAGGAAAATGACAAGCACCCAGAAGTCAACCCGGAAAGCACAGAAATGTAAAACCTTAATGACAGAGAATTCAAAATAGCCATCATAAAAAAGCTTAATAAAATACAAGAAAACACAGACAGACAATTCAGTGAAATCAGGAGTTTCTTCACAAAAGAGATTGAAACTATAAAAACAAAAACCAATCAGAAATCCTAGAGATGAAAAACTCAATAGAGGAGATAAAGACAAATCTGGAAGCCTTAAGCATCAGAGCTGACAATATGGAGGAAAGACTTAGCAATATTGAGGACAGCAATGCAGAAATGCTCCAGATGGAGGAGGAAAGAGAACTAAGACTAAAAAGAAATGAAGAAACTCTCCGAGAAATATCTAATTCAATTAGGAAATCCAACATACGGATTATAGGTATTCCAGAGGGAGAAGAGAAGGAAAAATGAGTAGAGAACTTGTTCAAAGAAATAATCTCTGAGAACTTTCCAAACCTGGGGAAGGAGCTGGAAATACCAGTGAATGAAATAAACAGATCTCCTAAATATATCAACGAGAAAAGACCCTCTCCAAGGCATATAGTAGTAAAGCTGGCAAAAGTCACGGACAAAGAAAAAATATTATGGGCAGCTAGACAAAAAAAATAACATACAAAGGATTTCCTATCAGGCTCTCAGCCGATTTCTCGACAGAAACTTTACAGCCTAGGAGAGAGTGGAATGATATATTCAAAATTCTGAAGGACAAAAACTTTCAGCCAAGAATACTCTATCCAGCGAAAATATCCTTCAGATGTGATGGAGAAACAATAACTATCCTAGATAAACAAAAACTAAGGGAGTTCATTGCCACAAGACCCCCACTACAAGAAGTGCTCAAGAAGGCCCTCATCCCTGAGGAAAAAAAGAGAAAGGGGATTCAAAGTTTTGAACAAGGAGGAAAATAGTCAACAAAAACAGAAAAATTGCAGTCTTCCATCAAAAGAGATTAGCAAACACTTAAATATAAAACCAAAGATCAAGGGAAGGTAAGCACCAAGCATAAATACAACCTCATCATGTTAAACACGAACTCACAACACAAGAAGGAATAAGATGCGACAACAATAACTTAGAACGGGAAGAGGAAAGGGATCGAATCGACTTACTCTAAGGGAATAAGAGGTCATCAAAAAATGGACTATCACATCCACGAGATTTTTTTATACAAACCTCATGGTAACGACTAACCAAATAATCAGAACAGAATCACACACGATAAAGAAAGAGAAAACTAAGAGAACCCTCATACAGAACTACCAAACTAAATTGGTAGTCTGAAACATACAGGACGAGAAACAAAAGAAATGCAAAAGAACCAGAAAAAGAGCGATAAAGTAACAACAAGCCCCCATGTATCAATAATTACCGTAAATGTGGGCCGGCCCTGTGGCTTGGTGGTTAAGTGCGCGCGCTGCGATGCAGGCGGCCCGGGTTC
This sequence comes from Ceratotherium simum simum, assembly GCF_057802395.1. Taxonomy (NCBI): domain Eukaryota; kingdom Metazoa; phylum Chordata; class Mammalia; order Perissodactyla; family Rhinocerotidae; genus Ceratotherium; species Ceratotherium simum. Next base: position 3,909,585 of record NC_141938.1, on the reverse strand, counting down.
GGATCCCGGGTGCGCATCGAGGCACCACTTCTCTGTCCATCCTGGGGCCGAGTCCCACATACAGCAACTAGAAGGGTGTGCAGCTGTGACATACAGCTATCTACTGGGGCTTTGGGGGCAAAAAATAAAATAAATAAAATCTTTAAAAAAAAAAAAAAAATTACCGTAAATGTAAATGGACTGAACTCTCCAATCAAAAGACAGAGTGGTGGGATGGATTAAAAAACAACACCCAACAACATGCTGCCTCCAGGAAACACATCTCAGCTCTAAAGACAAACACAGGCTCAGAGTGAAAGGATGGAAGACAAAACTCAAGCTAATGGCAAACAAAAGAAAGGAGGTGTTGCCATACTTATATCAGACAAAGTTGACTTCAAGATAAAACAAGTAATGAGGGACAAAGGGGGGCAATATATAATGATAACAGGCACACTCCACCAAGAAGACATATCACTTTTAAATATATATGCACCCAATACAGGAGCACCAAGATACATAAAACAACTATTAACAAACCTAAAAGGAGATATTAACAACAACACAATAATAGTAGGGGATCTTAACACCCCACTCTCATCAATGGACAGATCATCAAGACAGAAAATAAATAAGTAAATAATGGACCTAATTGAAAAACTAGATGAGATGGACTTAAGAGACATACACAGAGCACTCCATCTAAACACAGCAGATTACACATTCTTCTCAAGCGCGCATGGAACATTCTCAAGAATAGACCATATGTTGGGAAACGAGGCATGCTTATATAAATTTAAGAAGATTGAAATCATAACAAGCATCTTATCCGACCATAATGCCATGAAGTTAGAAATCAACTACAAGGAAAAAACCGGGAAAGTGACAAAGCTGCGGAGACTCAATAACTTGCTACTAAACAACCAACGGATCATTGATGAAATTAAAGGAGAAATCAAAGCATATCTGGAGTCAAAGGAAAATGAAAATACACCTTACCAACTCACAGGGGATGCAGCAAAAGCGGTCCTGAGAGGGAAACTCATAGCAATACAGGCCCACCTTAACAAACAAGAAAAAGCCCAAATAAGCAACCTCAAACTACGCCTAACAGAATTAGAAAAAGAAGAACAAACAAAGCCTAGAGTCAGCAGAAGGAGGGAAATAATAAAAATCAGACCAGAAATAAATGAAATTGAAATGAAAAAAACAGTAGAAAGGATCAATGAAACAAAGAGCTGGTTCTTTGAGAAGATAAAGAAAACTGACAAACCCTCAGCCAGACTCACCAAGAAAAAAAGAGAGAAGGCTCAAATAAATAAAATTAGGAATGAAAAAGGAGAAGTTACAACAGATACCACAGAAATACAAAAGATTATAAGAGAATACTATGAAAAACTATATGCCAATAAATTGGACAATCTAGAAGAAATGGATAAATTCCTAGACTCATACAACCTCTCAAAACTGAATCAAGAAGAAATAGAGAACCTGAATAGACCAATCACAAGTAAAGAGATTGAAACAGTAATCAAAAAACTCCCCAAAAATAAAAGTTCAGGACCAGATTGCTTCTCTGGAGAATTTTACTAAACATTCAAAGAAGACTTAATACCAATCCTTCTCAAACTACTCCAAAACACAGAGAAAGATGGAACACCTCCCAACACATTTACGAGGCCTGATACCAAAGCCAGGCAAAGACAATACTAAGAAGGAAAACTACAGACCAATATCCCTGATGAACATAGCTGCAAAAATCCTCAACAAAATATTGGCAAACCGAATACAGAAACACATTAAAAAGATCATACACCACGATCAAGTGGGATTCATACCAGGGACACAGGGATGGTTCAACGTCTGCAAATCAATCAATGTGATACACCACATTAATAAAATGAGGAATAAAAACCATATGATCATCTCAATAGATGCAGAGAAGCCTTTTGACAAGATCCAACATCGACTTATGATAAAAACTCTCAACAAAATGGGTACAGAAGGAAAGTACCTTAACATAATAAAGCCATATATGACAAACCCACAGCCAAAATCATACACAATGGGGAAAAACTGAAAGCCATCCCTCTGAAAACAGGGACAAGACAAGGGTGCCCACTGTCACTACTCTTATTCAACACAGTACTGGAGGTTCTGGCCAGAGTAATTAGGCAGGAAAAAGGAATAAAAGGAATCCAAATAGGCAACGAAGAAGTGAAACTCTCGCTGTTTGCAGATGACATGATCTTATATATAGAAAACCCTAAAGGATCCACTGGAAACTATTAGAAATAATCAACAACTACAGCCAAGTGGCAGGGTACAAAATCAACTTACAGAAATCAGTTGCATTTCTATATACCAACAACGAACTAACAGAAAGAGAACTCAAGAAGACAATCCCATTTACAATTGCAACCAAAAGAATAAAATATCTAGGAGTAAATTTAACCAAGGAAATGAAAGACCTGTACAATGAAAACTATAAGACATTATTGAGTGAAATCAATGATGACATAAAGAAATGGAAAAATATTCCATGCACTTGGAGAAGAATAAACATAGTTAAAATGTCCATACTACTTAAAGCAATCTACAGATTCAATGCAATCCCAATCAGAATCCCAAGGACATTCTTCACAGAAGTAGAACAAAGAATACTAACATTCATATGGGGCAACAAAAGACCCCGTATAGCTAAAGCAATCCTGAAAAAGAAGAACAAGGCTGGAGGCATCACAATCTCTGACTTCAAAACATACTACAAAGCGATAGTAATTAAAACAGCATGGTACTGGTACAAAAACAGACACACAGAACAATGGAACAAAATTGAAAGCCCAGAAATAAAACCTCATATCTACAGGCAGCTAATCTTTGACAAAGGAGCTAAGGGCATATAGTGGAGAAAGGAAAGTCTCTTCAATAAATGGTGCTGGGGGCCGGCCCCGTGCCTTAGCGGTTAAGTGCGTGTGCTCTGCTGCTGGCGGCCCGGGTTCGGATCCCGGGCATGCACCGACGCACCGCTTCTCTGGCCATGCTGAGGCCGCGTCCCACATACAGCAACTAGAAGGATGTGCAGCTATGACATACAATTATCTACTGGGGCTTTGGGGGGAAAATAAATAAATAAAATCTTAAAAAGAAAAATAAATAAATAAATTGTGCTGGGAAAACTGGACAGCTACTTTCAAAAGAATGAAAGTAGACCATCTTATTTGCCATACACAAAAATTAACTCAAAATGGATCAAAGACCTGAAGGTGAGACCTGAAACTATAAAACTCCTGGAGGAAAATATAGGTAGTACACTACTCATCATCAGCCATAAAGGGATCTTTTTGAATTCCATGTCTACTCAGACAAGGGAAACAAAAGAAAAAATAAACAAGTGAGACTTCATCAGATTAAAGAGATTCTACAAGCCAAATGAAACTAGGATCAAAATAAATAGGGAACCCACCAGCTGGGAAGAAATATTTGCAAACCATATATCTGACAAGGGATTAATCTCCATAGTATATAAAGAACTCACACAATTGAATACCAAAAAAACAAACAACCCAATCAAAAAATGGGCAGAGGAAATGAACAGACACTTCTCCAAAGAAGATATACAGATGGCCAATAGGCACATGAAAAGATGCTCAACATCACTAATCATCAGGGAAATGCAAATCACAACCACACTAATCATCTTACACCTGTTAGAATGGGTATAATCACCAAGACAAAAAGCAACAAATGCTAGAGAGGCTGTGGAGAAATGGGAACCCTAATCCACTGCTGGTGGGAATGCAAACTGGTGCAGCCTCTATGGAAAACAGTATGGCCATTCCTCAAAAAATTAAAAATAGAAATACCTTATGATCCAGCTATCCCACTACTGGGTATCTACCCAACGAACCTGAAATCAACAATCCAAAGAGGCTTATGCACGCCTATGTTCATCACAGTATTATTCACTATAGCCAAGACATGGAAGCAACCCAAGTGTCCCTCAACTGATGATTGGATAATGAAGATGTGGTATATATATACCATGTAACACTACTCAGCCATAAAAAAAGACAAAATCGCCCCATTTGCAACAACATGGATGGACCTGAAGGGTATTATGTTAAGTGAAATAAGCCAGAAAGAGAAAGACAAACAGTGCATGATTTCACTCATATGTAGAAAATAAACCAAGACATGGACAGATAGAACTGTTTGGTGGTTACCAGGGGCTAGCGGGGTGGGGCTGGGCACAAGGGGTGGAGGGATGCACTTATATGGTGACTGATAATAATGTACAACAAAAATTTCACAATTAAAAAAAAAAGTTGTTTGGAACTTAGGGCTCAGACACAAGGAAGAAAACACAGCAACTTAGACCATAAAATCCCTATACTCATGTGCCTCAAAGCTACTTATCACCAATTTTTACAACAGACAGTGAGATAATAATGTGCCATAAGAGCTCTTTCAGGTCAAACACTAACAGCGGACCCTGGGCCTTGCTTGCCTTGAGGGCCAGGTTAAAAATTGCAGATTGCGAGGAGTTCACAATGGTTTGATGGTAAATTTGCCCATGATTATAAAATATGTGAAGGATTTAACAGTGCTTTCCTCCAAAAGAACACAAAATCTAATTCTCTATCTTCAACAGAAAGTGTTTCCTGACCAGACACTCTAGATGATGCCCTGCCAACTTCTGACCCTGCACTTAAGGAATTTAGAAGCTGTCATTCTTGATCTCACAAGAAGAAAATGAACAAACTTGAAATGAAAAACTCTTCTTAGATCCATGGGATCCTTGTGGTCATCTGGCAAGCTAGTGTCTCCATAATGAGCAAAGAGAAAAAAAAGATGTCATTTTGAAATATGTCCCAAATATTCTATACTTAAAAAGGCCTGTGCCAAACAGAAAATTTATTTCATGAGAGTCTAATGCAAAGACAAAAAGAACGAAAAAGACAGAACACAATATCCATGGAACCTAGGAGAACCCTCTTTAACAGAAGGTTTAAAAAGATATATTGGGAATACCTGAAGGAAAAGAAAGATAGAAAGAAACAGAACAAACAAGTGAAGTAATAATCACCAAAATATCCTTAAGTTAATGATAGCCAGGAAAGTCTATATCCGGGAAGCTCAGAGAACACTAAACATGATAAATTACAAAAGTGCACACCCAAGGATATCACACTGAAACTAGAGAAAAATCAAAGATAGAGAATGTATTGAGAAATGCCAAAGAAACACACCTCAGGTATAAAGAAACAAAGATCTGAATTAAATTGGACTTCTCTTCAAAAACCATGCAAGAAAGAAGGGAGTAGGGGCTGGGCTGGTAGTTAAGTTCATGTGATCTGCTCTGGCAGCCTGGGGTTCACCAATTCGGATCCTGGGCATGGACCTATTCACCACTCATCAAGCCATGCTGAGGTAGCATCCCATATAGAAGAGCTAGAAAGACATACAACTAGGATACACAACTATGCACTGGGGCTTTGAGGGGGGAAAAGTGAGCTTTAAAAAATAAGAAAGAACAGAGTAGAGTGAAATATTTAAAGTTTTGAACATAAAAACACACTCTTAGAATTCTCTGTCGAGCAAAATTATCCTTAATAAGGAGAAATAAGGACTTTCTGAGACAAAAATTGACAAAATTTGTCATGAGTACACCTTCTTTGAATGAAGTGTTCAAAAATTTATCAGAAAGAATGTAAATGATAAAGGTAAAGGTTAGAAAAGAAAAAATGTAGGTAAAATATCTTTTATATTTCTCATAATTCATATAACAAGTGACATTTTGTTTATAATAATATTAGCAACAATGTATTTGGTAATGAGAAGCTTATGGACAAGTGAAATAAATGACAACAATGTGACAAGGGATGAGAAAGGGGAAATTAGTATGTTAAGAGGTACTTGCAAAACAGTGAAATGCTATAGTGTTATTTGTCAGAGGAGGTGGGTTAGTTGTAAATGTATGCTGAAAACTCAAGGGCAACCACAAAAAAAATGTTTCTTAAAAAATGTGTAACTGATATGGGCCAGCCCCGTGGCTTAGCGGTTAAGTGCGCGTGCTCCGCTACTGGCGGCCCAGGTTCGGATCCTGGGCACACACCAACGCACTGCTTCTCCGGCCATGCTGAGGCCGCGCCCCACATACAACACCTAGAAGGATGTGCAAACATGACATACAACTATCTACTGGGGCTTTGGGGAAAAAAAAGGAGGAGGATTGGCAATAGATGTTAGCTCAGAGCCGGTCTTCCTCAGCAAAAAGCGGAGGATTAGCGTGGGTGTTAGCTCAGGGCTGATCTTCCTCACAAAAAAAAAAAAAATGTGTAACTGATATGCTAAGAGAGGAGGAAAAAAGAGTCAGAGTAAATGCTCAATCTCAGCCAGGGAAGATGGAAAAATGGTAGAAGAGAAAAAGAAAACAAACAAAAAGGGTAAAAATGGAAAATAGTAAAACGTTTGGAAAATATTAATCCAATTGTATAAATAAACCACTTCAATCATCAATGGTCTCGATAAAATTGAAACACACAGTAACATCAGATTTCAAAAAATACAATTATATATATGTTTTAACTATAAAGACATAGACAGATGAAGGGTAAAGTGATGGAGAAAAACAGACCATACCAACACTAATCAAAAGAGAGCTGCCATAATTATATGAATTATAGACAATGCAGATTTTAAACCAAGGAAAATTCAGGGATAGAGAGGGGCATTAGATACTGACAAAGGGGTCTATTCTCCAAGATGGCACAGCAATCCTTCAGGTGTATGTGAATAACAACAGAGGGGCAAAATACATGAGACAAGAACTGATAGAATGCAAGAAGAAATAGTTGAATATAGCAGTACAGCTGCAGAATTCAACACACTTTATTACGAACTATGAATTCCAGCGGGCAGGAAATGAATAAGGAAAGAGGTGAACTGAACAGCACTATGAAACAACTGGACTTCATTGTAATGTTGGAATACTTCATATAAAAAGAGCAGACTATACATTCTTCTCAAGTTCGCATGCAACATTCACCAAGACAAACCACATTCTGGGACAGAGAGCACACCTTAACAAATTTGAAAGAACAGAAATCATACAAAATATGCTCTCACGCCACATAGGCATTCATCTACAAGTCAATAACAGAAAGATAGTTGGAAAACCTGCAAGTATGTGGGGATTCAACAACACACATCTAGATAATACGTAGGATCAAAGAAGTCTCAAGAGAAATAAAAAAAATATTTTGAACTAAATGAAATAAAAACACAACATACCAATGGTTCTTGGATGCAGCAAAAGCAGTGCCTAGAAGGAAATTTATGTCATTGAACAAACAAACTGGAAAAACCAAAGATCTCTAATAAATAATGTAAGCATCTACCTTAGGAAATAAAAAGAAAACCAAATTAAACCCCAAATAAGCACAATTAAAGAAATTATAAAACTCAGAAAGGAAATCATTATCATTGTGGAAAACCAATGAAGAAAATTAAAATAAAAAAATGGTTCTTTGACAAGATGAATAAAATTGATGAACCTCTAGTAAAGATACCAAAGAAAAGATAGAAGACAGAAATTACTAATATCAGAAAGGAAAGGAGAGGGAAATGAAAATGAAAAAGGATTTGATAAAATCCAACATCCATTTATGATAAGCTAGTAATAGAGGAGAACTTCCACTTCTTGAGAAAGAACATCTTCACAAAATCTGGAGCTAAATTTACAACATTTGTTCCATATGACATGATTGTCTTTGTGAAACATCTGAGAGAATTCATGACAACAAAAGTAACTCCTAGAATTAATAAGAGAGTATAGTATAGCATGGGTGAAGGATGAGTGAGCCAATTCCTTTCCAGATAGACCCACAAAAACATAGTGAACAGGTCTTTGAAAAAGAAGGAAAGGCAATTCAAATGAAAAATAAAGCCTGTTAAACAAATACTAGAGGAAATAGCAGATATCCACATGCAAACACACACACACAAAATGAATGTAGAGGGGCCAGCCTGGTGGTGTAGTGCTTAAGTTCGTGCCCTCCACTTCAGCAGCCTGGGCTTTGTGGGTTCGGATCCTGGGCACGGACCTGCGCATCACTCATCAAGCCATGCTGTGGTGGCATCCCACAGACAAATAATAAAGGAAGACTGGCACAGATGTTAGCTCAGGGCCACTCTTCCTCAAGCAAAAAGAGGAAGCTTGGCAACAGATGTTAGCTCGGGACCAATCATCCTCACCAAAAAAAAAAATGAATGTAGACACCAGCCTTACATCTTTCTCAAAAATTAAGTCAAAACACATCAGAGATCTAAACGTAAAATGCCAAAGGAATAAACTTCAAGAAGATACCATGGGGGCTGGCCCCGTGGCTTGGCAGTTAAGTGCGCGTGCTCCGCGGCTGGCGGCCCGGGTTTGGATCCCGGGCGTGCACCGATGCACCGCTTCTCCGGCCATGCTGAGGCCGCGTCCCACATACAGCAACTGGAAGGATGTGCAGCTATGACATACAACTATCTACTGGGGCTTTGGGGAAAAAAAAGGAGGAGGATTGGCAATAGATGTTAGCTCAGAGCCGGTCTTCCTTAGCAAAAAGAGGAGGATTAGCATGGATGTTAGCTCAGGGCTGATCTTACTCACAAAAAAGAAAAAAAAAAAAAGAAGATACCATGGGAGAAGACCTAGATGACCTTGGGTTTACAGATGAATTTTTAGATACAAAACCAAAAAGCAAGGTCCACAAAAGAAAAAACCAACAATTTTACTTGATTAAAATGAAAAACTCTTGCTATAGAAAGACAATGTTAAGAGAATAAAAACACAATTCACAGTGTAAGAGAAAACCTTTGTAACACAGTTATCAGATAAATGAGTGGTATCTCGAATATCCAAACTCTTAAAACTCAACAGTCAGAAGACAAAAAAACCAATTAAAAAATGGGCAAAAGATCTCAACAGACAGCTCACTGAAGAAGATATATAGATGGAAAATAAGCAAAATGAAAACATGCTCCACATCAAATGTCACTGGAAAATTGCAAATGAAACAATGAGGTTGGGGCCAGCCCGGTGGCGCAAGCGGTTGGGTGCGCGCGCTCTGCTGCGGTGGCCCGGGGTTCGCTGGTTCAGATCCCGGGCGCGCACCGACGCACTGCTTGGCAAGCCATGCTGTGGCGGCGTCCCATATAAAGTGGAGGAGGATGGGCACGGATGTTAGCCCAGGGCCGTCTTCCTCGGCAAAGAAAGAAGAGGATTGGCGGATGTTAGCACAGGGCTGATCTCCTCACAAAAAAAAAAAAAAAAAAAGAAACAATGAGGTATCATTAAAAACTTAGTAAATAGGTGAAACACAAAACACTCAGAACACCAAATACTGGTGAAGACGTGAAGCTACAGGTAATCTTCATTCATTGCTGGTGGAAATGGAATTTGTTACCCCTACAACGGAAGACAGGAAATTTCCTTCAAAACAAAATACACTTTTACTACATAGAGTAAGATCCAGAAATCACACTCCTTGGTATTTTTCCAAATGAATTGAAACATTATGTTCACACAAATGATTATAGGACATCCCAATTAAGTGATGAAGACAGCAACTCTCCACTGAGCTCCGTCATGTATGAATGTGTCTTGTCATCCTTAGTCTATGCACTCCCCAGTGCTGTGCATTCAGTTAATCCCAAGGAAACACCCAGGGAACAAAAGAGTCTGGGAGAGAGGTGACCTCCAAACACCCAGGGAACAAAGGAGTCTGGGAGAGGGGTGACCTCCTCCATCACCCTAGCATCTATCAATGAACTGAAGAAAGAAAGGCCATGCCCCTCCTGCAGGTCACATAAGCTAGAGGACCAAGGTTAGGCTCCATCATATCACAAGTAGGTGTCAGTACCCAGGCTGAGCTGCTGGAAGTCTGTTTTCATGGCCAAAGGCATAATAGGCCCCTAGGTAAAGGGTCACATGCTCAGTGCTTGAGAGAGCCGGTTTTTTCAAGAGATCTCAGTACCTGGGGAAAACAGTAGCTCTAATGGCATATAGTGTGGGGACTAGGGCAGGTTCTTGCATCAGAAGCCTATGGACAACTTAAGGTCCTCCTCCAGAGCGCCTCAAATCACCGTCATCAGGGTTAGAAGGCTCCTCCATGAGAACTGGTTGCTTTATAGAGTTTAAGGAATTCGGTCTGAAGTTGAGCTTGAACTAACCCTTTTCCTGAGCCAAACTCAGACTGTGGGTATTGTCCACTATAACCCAGAGGGTCAGGATCTCTGTTGCAATACATGCAGGGATGGCAGCAGCAGCAGAGTTACCTAGAGGCCCCGGTGAGCCCTCTGGAATCGCAACACCTACTGGCTGTGTTTCATGTCTCTTCTTTTTCTCTCTGAAATAACTGCTCTTTAACCAGTGACCATCTGAGGGGCTCAGCTCATTCACAGGTATAATCATCCTCATAACTCCAGATTCCCCATAATGTTGAGGCAACCCCAGCCTCAGTCTCACCTTCACTCTAAACACACAGATAGTTTCCATGAAGACATAACCCAGGACCACATTAAGGAGGGCTCCATTCCCAGACTCTCATTCCCAAGGGAACTAAAACTGCCAAATAGGACTTCTCTGTACATAGAACCAGTTTTTGTGGCATCAACAGTACAACACAGGGCAGCACAGCTCACAGGAGGAGCTGCCCAGCAAGCAGCAGCTCACAGTGCAGGAGCCTCCAGGCTTTCTCATCAGCCCGTCCAGACAAGAAGGCCTAGGGGAAAGGGAGGGGTGAGGCTTAAGTGTTCAGAAGCCAAACACCAAATATGTGGACCCTGGCCACTCAGTACAAGGACAAACAGTGTAAGAATAATAGGCATTCACACTGGCTTGTTTTTACATAAAGAAGCACTAACAGGAAGATGAAGCAGTGATCACAACTGGTCATTTGAGGGGGGCTGGAGTGAGAGCAGGGGAGCGCGGCAGGATGTGCAGGCAGGGAGTCTTCTTAAGGTTCTTTCCTCTCTTAGGAATTTCTTAATCTTCCATGCATTATTTGTTTAAAATAAGGAGATGAATTACTATACACATATTTCCCAATTGTTGATCATTATTTTTAATTAACTTTTGCTTTTTAAAATGAATTTAATTTTAACATTTCTAAACAGGAAACCACAGCAAGATTTAATCCTTTATACACTAATGAATATAAAACTGCAGACAATAAAAATTTAGAAATCCTTTTGTAACAGAAAGGACAAAGGGCATTATAGTTTGTCCCTCCATTGTATTTCACACTGGGGATATTTTCAGGAATGAGTAGCATATTATAAGACATTAGAGATTTGCATTTAAGCACTACAATAAACTAGGAATTTCAAAGATTTACATAAGCTTTGACCTGTTTCTTCACATCAATGAAAACAGAAAATTCAAGTGCTTTTTCCTCACGTCCATTAAAATAGGAATTCATTTGCCTTAAGAATAGTATAGCCTTTTAAATGTCAAAGTTCTCTAGGGACATGGACACACAAAAACTGACCTAAAATAGGAAAATGCAACTGAGAACTTGAATATACCCATCTCACATCTTGAGGTTCTCTTGTCTAAATGCAACAAAATATTCTGTTTCATTCCACAATATTCTTGCCTTGCTAACATCATATCACTCAATCAATGTACATTTTAAAACCCAAAGTGCTAAAGGCAACTAGAATCAAAGGGCTGCAGGGCCGGCCCCGTGGCTTGGCGGTTGAGTGCGCGTGCTCCTCTACCGGTGGCCCGGGTTTGGATCCTGGGCGTGAACTGACGCACTGCTTGTCCGGCCCACATACAGCAACTAGAAGGATGTGCAACTATGACATACAACTATATACTGGGGCCTTGGGGAGGAAAAGGGGGGAAAAAAAAAAGGAGGATTGGCGATAGATGTTAGCTCAGGGCCAGTCTTCCTCAGCAAAAAGAGGAGGATTGGCATGGATGTTAGTTCAGGGCTGATCTTCCTCACAAAAAAAAAAAAAAAAAAGGCTACAATCTTCACTTGATAAAGGAATCCAAGGACAGAAACACAAATATTCAAATCAGCTCATAGAAGCAGCCTGCTTGCCTACAGTTCACAATGAGAGCCTACACTTACAAAGTTGACCATATTCCCCAATTTAGGGTTTAAACACTCCTGATTGATATAACCCCTAAAGTGGCCTTGTGCCTGGTGAAGGAGGGTAGAGACACCTGAGCAGCCACAGGAATGAACTCTGGGAGCTCCACACACCCTCCCCTCTCCCTTAAGCATGGAAGCACTGCCTCCCCCAGGCTTCCCTTCTCACAAGTGAGGACACTCTCAGCCGGATTCAGCTAAATATTCCAAACCAAATGAACACCAAAATTTGTAAACCCTTTGTCCAGGAGATAGAACACCTGATCTTCAGACTTTCTCAGTGTGCACAAATTACACTCTCAGTGCACCTACAGTGTGGATGCAAAACTCAAAAAAATGTTTAAAATGTCCAGGCCTAAGGAAGCATGACCACAACCTCAGAAAGGGCATCACTCCCCACCCCCATGAGCACACGCACCCCCAGCTTTCCAGGGCTCTGCAGCTCCTCTCAGTATAGAGGCTCCTTCCATGGGGGGTGTGAGCAGTAGGACACCTGCAGGGGGAGGCTCCCCAGGAAGAACAACTGGGCCTTCCAGTCCTTCCCTTTGCAGGCCCAAAGGGGCCTTAGCTTGGGTCTTTGAGTGCAGGTCTCTGCTCCCCACTGGAGATGCTTTGGAACATCATTGTTATTTTAAATGACACAAACCCAGTGTTTGAATAATCCAGCAAAAATCACTTAAACCCAGCCTTTCTGTGGAAAACAGGAAGAAAATTATAAGGTACTTTTACTAATTCAACTGGAAAACCCCAAATATCTATTCCTTTCAGGAAAAAAAGTCTATTAATTATTACTCTTACTGAGCAAGGGCTCACCACCTGACGTGCAGAGAAGCTGATACTGGGGCACATCAGTCTTTGAAAGAAGAAACAGTTTATTATAGAATTGATTGACAAGGAAACAGGACAGGCTCTCAGACCTATCTCCCCCATCCAAAGCATGGGGTGAGGTTGAAGGCAGCACGGAGGGCAGGCTGGTGTGCAGAAGCTCTGGCAGGATGAGTTTTTTTTTTTAATAATTTTATTTATTTATTTTTCCCCCAAAGCCCCAGTAGATAGTTGTATGTTATAGTTGCACAACCTTCTAGTTGCTGTATGTGGGACGCAGCCTCAGCATGGCCGGAGAAGCGGAGCGTCCGTGCGCTCCCGGGATCCGAACCTGGGCCGCCAGCAGCGGAGCGCGCGCACTTAACCGCTAAGCCACAGGGCCGGCCCATGGGCGAGAATTCTTACCAGAGCCAGCTCTCCCGGGTCACTGTCTGTAGTGCCCAGTCATGAGAGGGAAATAAAATTTCATGCTGTCCCTTCCTTTCCAAATCCAAACAGATTGGTTATTTATTTATTTATTTATTTATAATTTTATTTATTTATTTTTCCCCCAAAGCCCCAGTAGATAGCTGTATGTCATAGCTGCACATCTTTCTAGTTGCTGTATGTGGGACGCGGCCTCAGCATGGCCGGAGAAGCAGTGCTTCACTGCGCGCCCGGGATCCGAACCCGGGCTGCCAGCAGCAGAGTGCGCGCACTTAACCACTAAGCCACGGGGCCGGCCCATGGGCGAGAATTCTTACCAGAGCCAGCTCTCCTGGGTCACTGTCTGTAGTGCCCAGTCATGAGAGGGAAATAAAATTTCATGCTGTCCCTTCCTTTCCAAATCCAAACAGATTGGTTATTGATCCTTTCTTTCCAAAGGTAGCTACTACCTTCTTTCTTCCCTTGTTTTATGTCCTAAAAACCTGGCTTGGCTTTCTGCCTGCCCGAGACATGCAAGTTGTTGATTCTTTCTTTTGGCTATCTTTGGGAGTGACTCTAGATCTTGTGAAGATGACATCTTTTGCACCCTTCTTGGGGACACATCTTGAATTCACTATTGCCAGAAGTATTCATTGCTTGTCCCTGCTTGTCGTGGCTGAAACCTGACAAGATATTCCAAAGGATTTAATAACTTTATAACTAGAAACTAGGCCAAATTGCAAGCTGATATTCAGTGCCTGATAGAAAAAAATTTTTTTGCCTCCTCCTCTAAGCTAAATGTACCCAGATGGAGAAAAAAGCATTCCAACACAGATGGCTTGCTGTCAGTCCTTTAGCATCTAGGCTACAACCCAATTCCTTGAGGAATTGAGAGCAACTGTCCCAGTCTCACAAATCCCTGCAAAACTAGAAATGCAGCTCTACAGGCAGTGAAAATGTCTTTAATCAATCCCAAAACCTCCCCTGTTCATCTCCAAATGCTTATAAATGATTGGCTTTAGGAAACCAAAGTCCTTGGACAAATTTGCATTCTTACCTGTGCCTCTGAGATATAAATGTTAAAGTATGAAGTTCAGGGAGGTAATTCTTATCCGAAGAAAAATGAAAGGGGAAATGTCACTTGAAACTTGGGTGAATAAAAATCTTTTTAGTGTTTCTCCACAGATATTAGTGAAAGGCTTTAGCAATCTGAGCAGGTAACCTTAACTTATTTCATCTACCAGAAAAACAACTTAGATCCAACTTCTTAATAACTAGTGAGTTTTACATTATTGTACCTGTCTCATGGCTAAAATTTTAAAATAGAAACTGTAAGGTCTCTGTTTGCGTTTGTTTGTATGTTTTGTAGATATGTGGTATTTTTCCATCTGTGGATGGTATTACCAAAACTAATTTGTAAATAGTTCTATTTAATTGGCTTAAACAAACAAGTGCTTAGTATTCATCAAATTCTCAAAAATATTATAGAAACTAACCCTAATGCTTTTCTGGTTCACATGATCTGGGAAAATATTTGGTATGAATACTAGCTTAAGCTTGCAGATTTAATTACAATAGACATGTCTTTAGAGTTATCAACACTTAACATAATGCAGACATACAACTCATTTCACCTGGGTTTATTAATCAAATGAATTCATGTTACCTCTTACAAAATTTGTCAACAAGAAAAATTAGTTTGGGATGCTAGCTGACTTTGTCTAATGTCTAGTGAAATTTTTTGGGTAATCTAAACATAGTTAAAAAACAAGCAAATTGTTCTCTCTCCTTATAAAAAGGGAGATGTTAAACCAATTAAGCTTATTTCATATGTTAAATTACATGGGAAGCTTTGTCAAATAAGAGGTAATACTAAGCCTTTTTATGTTGTGTCTATATAGATATATGTTCTAAGTGTTTTGGAAATTGTGTGAAATTCCTAGAAATCTGATATGTCCTGGTATAATGTCATCAGTCAAAATTCCAGTTATTATCTTAAAATGTTGTATGTTACAAAAATAAACAACTTTCCTTGTTAATTCCATTATAATGAACTCTCATCAGATATTTAACCATGGACATTTTTAAGTCTTTTTTGTCATTTACAGACAGTTACTGTTTTACTCTGATGCTTTTATTAGTGTTCCTGCAAAAGTGCTTCAATTTCAAGGATATTTAAAGAAAGGACTTTTTGACAAATATGACTTTCTGATAACTTTAAGATTGAAAAAATTAATTGGTAAAAATAAAGATGGCTCTTAAATCTCCTTGTAAGAAACTATACCAGGTCCTCCTCACTACCTGGGTGACAATCAAACTTCAGGGGCTTGAATCTTGGATATACACCTCACAGCTGAAGAAGGCTCCACTTGATATCTGGTCCTGACAGATGCTGGAGACCTCCAAATCAAATTGACAAGGAAGAGAAGTAGCTGACATCCATGTAGACTGCTTCCTCCTAAGATACCAGATCAAGACTTAATGCTTCTGCTAAATATAAAACTCTCACTTCTTTCTTTTCTTTCCACTAGTCTGGCATGGGTCTGGAACAATGACAGCATCATTTGTCTGTCCCAGGCCACTGGTAAAGAAGGGTAACCTCTGGAATTTAGATCGACTTTTTATTTCAGGCTAGGAAAAAATCTAACTGACCCCTGGCTTGAACAAGCAAATCCAACAATCCCTGTGAATGAATCCATTAACACCACCACCTTAGTGAGAATGGTTTGTGCCCTCACAGGACTTAACTTTGCCTGTAGTGCTTATCATCCTTCTCAGACCTAAGAAAGCCTGGATGGCTGGCGCATAACTGGGCAATGCCTCTTACATTATCTAACTGAGCCCCTAACTTTTCACAAGCGAACTGAGACATCACACTAGTTGACTCCCTCAAATTTACATTGTTTTGTTAGAAAGGACCTAGCAGGAGGCATTCGGGACTCAGGATTCACTTCCTTTGACAGGGCCATACTTCCCTGGTTAAGAGTACATGTTAAATGACAATATAATCAGAAAACCTCTCCTTAGCCTTTGAAGATATTGCAAACTCCATTTGTAAGACAATAGCTGCTGAACAAAGGTCCTTAGACTCTCTGGCCAAAGTTGTTCTTGGTAACAGGATAGCCCTTGATTTGATTATCTTTTAGCTGAGCAAGGAGGTGTCTGTGCGGTGGCAAACACTAACAGCTGCACCTGAATTAACATTTCTGGAGAAGCTGAAACTCAATTACATAAGATCACTGAGCAAACCACTTGGCTTTTACTAAAGGTGACTCCTTCAATGGGGTCTTTCTTTGACTCATTTGATTTTGATTGCTTTGGGTCTTGGGGACCAAGGCTCCAAAGTGCCCTCTAGATATTAAGAACTCTCCTGCTTATTGTAATCATAATAAACTCCCTGGTGCAGTGTGTTCTCTCAAAAGCTTTAAACGCATGTTTGCAGCCACTAAACACCAAGCAAGTGATTTCGTATAAGACTGGCACATCAGAAAAGGAATGAAGAGATGACTGACTTAAAGATTGTAAACCTAAAGCCTTGACCTGTGAATGTCACAGGGGGTAAGGAAAAACATCATGACCTCTGGATACCACCCGAAGGAAAAACAAAAACTGAGAATTTCACAGCAGTAGCTGAGAGTGGTGCTAATACCTTAAATGTTGATCACATCTCTCAGTAAAGCTAAGAGTCTGATCGAAAAGGGGGAAATTGTGAAAAAGAAAACCACAGGTCCGAAATGGAGTCACTTTTGGTAGGTACACATCACCAAACCAGGACTTAACATATCACCTAACTGCAGCTTCAACCTTCTCCAGGAATGTAGTCTAACTGGTCAGTCTAGGATTTTCTGGTCAGCACCAATGAGGTAATCTGCCACATGGGCCCTCTCCATCCCCCAAAGGAAGATAAGATAATCCACCTAAGAAGATCCTTGTGACCCCAAAGGGAGGTAATTTTGCCTAAAATAATCCTTTCTCCTGTTTATGACCTCTTTGTCCTGCCTTTAAACACTTTCCCTTTCTGTAGCCCTTTGGAGCTCCTCTCTACTTGCTAAATGGGATGCTGCCCAATTGAGGAATTGCTCAATAAAGGCAATTAGATCTTTAAAATTTACTCGGTTGAATTTTTGTAATTCAACATTATTAAAAATAAAATATAGCTCATACACCTTTTTTTGTTTATCTTGAATTGTTTATTGTGAATATCAGGTTTCAAAAACTCAGCCTGAGATTTAAAAATGTGTCTGAAGGCTCACTCCCAGCATGAATTCTAACACTGGCATCTAGATTCCCCATGCTCATGTAGATAACAATGTAATGCATTTCTTGTAAGTTTTTTCAGCATTTATGTACAAAAGAGAAACTTAAGTACATATTTTTTTCTTCCCCTTGATATGCAATATCAAGTGGTCTATGTTGTAAAATATGCTTCGTTTTCTTGTTAACATAAAAATAAATCCTGCACCTATTTTCACATCAACGGTGGTGTGCCACCAGGACGTGTGATGGGGAACACTGGGGAGCTGCTGCTGCTGTCCCTCCCCAGGCCATCCCTGATGAGAGATGGGACCCAGTGGTGAGCAGGATGTCAACCTCCAGGCCATCAGGCTAGAGGACGCCCTGGCCCACAGTCCACCCATCTTCACATTTTCACAGACTTTTAGCCCATTGTCAATGGTCTAGCTGCCTGGTAACAAGAACAACATCAGTTCCTTAACCAAGGTCACCCTTTTGGGAAAAAACACTCTCAGATAAGTTTCTTGTTCATAATTACTCAAATACATAAGAAGGTCACACAGAAAATGAAACCACAGAGCCTCACTTCAACCCTCAGGCTGATAAATAAAATTTCTGAAACACATACTGACACCTCAGTTGAACTCAGAAGCAGAGAAAACAAACAGGGGGTGGGGAGGCAGGCTTTGGAGTGTCAAGACAGTGAGGGGCTCTGTGTTCCCATGGGAGGATGTGAACTGCTTATTTGAAAAATTCTGTGGGAGACTTGGTAATGATATCCACCATGCTAATAACTAAGAGTGTAATACTATTCTTTAAAAGTATAACAGTATACTATACACTACAAAACTAATTATACATATGTTAATTGTATATAACATATTCTACATATATAATATATACTAATTATGTATGATATTATACTATATACTATCCATACTATATACAATATACTTCATATATTATAAATATAAAATATATATACTGTATTCTACATTCTTTCTCAATATATATACACATGTACACACAAAGATACCATATGCAGCATTAGATAATTTTAAACTGTATACTACAGTATAATTATAATTATACACAATACATCATACAACACACAAATACCTCTTTTTAATATGAAAAAAGCCCACACAAAATACTAGTACACTGAATCTAGCAATATATAAAATAACCTAAACACCATGACCACATTAGATTTAACCCAGGAAAGAAATGTTAGTTTTATATCTGAAAATTAATTAACATAAGAGATCATTAATAGAATCAATGTCAAAAACTACAGGATCATCTCAATAGATACAAACAAGCATCAGACCAAGTTCAACACCCCTTCACAAGGAAAACACTCAATAAAGTATGATAAACTCCCTCAGTAAACTACCTCAACCTGAAATAAAGCATCAATGAAAACCCACAGCTGACATAATTCTTTTTTTTTTTTTGACTTTATTTATTTATTTTTTCCCCCCAAAGCCCCAGTAGATAGTTGTATGTCATAGCTGCACATCCTTCTTAGTTGCTGTATGTGGGACGCGGCCTCAGCATGGCCGGAGAAGCGGTGCGTCGGTGCGCACCTGGGATCCGAACCCAGGCCGCCAGCAGCAGAGCGTGCACACTTAACCGCTAAGCCACGGGGCCGGCCCCTGACATCATTCTTGATGGTGAAAGACTGAAGGCTTTAGCTCTAAGATCAGAGAGAAGACAGAGATGTCTGCTCTCACCAGTTCTACCCAACGTGGTAAAAGGTGCTACCAGGCAATTAGGCAAGAACATGGAAAAAAACAACCATTCCAGATTTCAATGGACATACACACACAGAGCCCCACAGACACACAAAATCACACAGACCTTGTCATGGCACATATAGGAGGACACAAAGAGACACAGACACACAAACTCACAAATCCTCAGAGTTAATGACTCAGAGACACAGATGTTCTCATAGACACACAGAGCCCAGGCCCTCTGCACTCCTCCCCACTTTTCTTTACTCTTTAGGGCCAATCATCAGATAATCGTATAATTTTATTTACATATTTTATTTCTTCTGTCCTAGAATGTCAGCTTTAAAGCAAAGAGGTATATTTGCTCTGCTTTGTTCAACAAAGCACCTAACAAAAGGCCTGTCACACAAACACTCATATAGAAGCTTTACGAAAACCTCAGTATAGGCCCAAATCTTCACACAGTGAATTGTTCTCCTCCCATCGCATCTGGTAGAGGGGTGTCTCCTGGCTCCCAAACCAATCCCCAAAAAGGGTGTCTCAGCTCCTCCAGATGGGGAAGGGATTTCACCCTTCCTGACAGCACACAGGACAAAAAGTACATCTCTACAAAAGACACAAAAGGGGAGACTGGATGGGAGACTCAGGGCCCCAAATGGCTGGAGTCTTGATTTCCAGCCCCTTTCACTCCTAGAAATGCAACCAGAAACTCACTCATCATGAATTGTCCCTTTGTCACTTTGCTTTTCTACTGTGAGCTCAGTGAGGGGACAAAGGTGAGTATCTCCTCACTCGCACCCATGTCCTCTGCTGCAGGCTCCTTGGTAAACATCACCTCTGCTGTGGACTCATATTCCCACAGACCTCACTCAGTCCTCCCATGGTGGCCCCACCATCTGAACTGAACACTTTCTCCTTAGGATCAGTGTCTAATTTGTACCCTTGATGTTTCAATTTATGGAGGTGACTAAGTGACAACATGGGCAGGCCAATGTCATTTAAAGATTTTTATTACTTACACTTCCCAAGATAAGGGGGTATGCCATGGCAGGCAGGGTCACAGGGGATGAATCAGGTTTGCTTAGGAGGCAGAATCAGGAGTTTGACAAAAACCTTTATATGACAGCGTTTATTTCAGGTTAAATACAAAACGTAAGTCAGGGCAGAGTAAGCAGCTAAGGATTGACTACTTTGAACACTTCCAGCAGGGCCGGCCCTGTGGCTTAGCGGTTAAGTACGTGCGCTCTGCTGCTGGTGACCCGGGTTCGGATCCCGGGCGCGCACTGACGCACCGCTTCTCCGGCCATGCTGAGGCTGTGTCCCACATACAGCAACTAGGAGGATGTGCAACCATGACATACAACTATCTACTGGGGCTTTGGGGGAAATAAATAAATAAATAAAATTAAAAATGAACACTTCCAGCAGAGTTTGGGTCATAGGGATGGTCCCTGGTCATCTGGTAGCTGATCCTGGGTTGGTTTAGGGCAGGGGAGATATCGTCTTGGTGTGTGAGAGGTGGATAAGGAGGTCTGTAGGGACAGGGCACTGGTCCGAGTGGTGGGCACATGAAAGGCCTGCTCCAGACAGGCTGTCCACTGCCAAGGGGGAAGTAGGTCCCCCTGGGAGGAGCAGTGTCTCCCCATGTCTGAGAGGCCCCCAAGATGTCAGAATATCTAAGGAAACACAAAACACATGATGAATACTATCAGAAAGAAGACAAGGATTTGTCTGCTCATGTCAGTTCTTTTCAACACGGCGAGGGAGGTGCTACCAGGGCAATGAGGCACCAAATGAAATAAAAGCATTCCAGATTTTAAGGACACATACAGACACAGCCCCCCAGACAGACATACAAAGCCACACAGGCTTTCTCACTGGACATACATGTGCACACACCCACACACAGACACCCAAAGTCACAAATCCTCAGAGACAATGGCCCAGACACACAACAGCCCAGGCCCTGAAGAGGGGAGAGTCAGGGATCACAATGGCTGCAGTGATCATCGTGCTCCAGCCCCTCAGGCTGCTATGATCACTTCCAGAAACACGCCCCTCACCACGTGCCCCTTCTTCACTCTGCTTTCCCACTGGAAGCTCAGTGCAGACAACAAAGTCTGTGTCCTCACCCAGCCGCCACAGCCTCTGCTGCAGTCTCCGTGGTCTGGGATCCATCACCCCGAGTTGTCACTTGTGCAGACCTCTCATGGGGTCAGCCCCGAGAGCCATCCTCACTGAAGCCTTGATCACTGCCCTGCCCTGGATCATTCACTGATGGGGGCTAGAGGTCTCAGGACTTCAGACCCCAGGTCACCTAGCAACAGAGACATCACCTTTAGGACCCAGGAAAGCACTGGAAGTTGTTGCAAGAACAGATAGGGACATGGCTTGACACATTTTTGCCTCTTCCCTTCAAGAAACAGTGGCATGGCCTATGACAAAGGAGAGGGGTTGCCACCTCCAGTGCCTGTGCAATTCAGGAAAGGTGGAAATCCCTGCCATTTCTGTTACTTCTTTTGGAGTGGTGCTCACTGCATTCTGGGAGCCAAGTGAAGTGAGGGGGCCCCAAGACTGTGGAGGGTCTGGCTGAGATCGCCATTTCCCATAGGCCTCAGGACTCAAACTCTACAGGGTGAGTCCTGTTCCAGAAAAAGTAAGCACTGGCCTTGGAGGGTGGGCTCCAAACTCACTCTGGAGGCAGGTTCTGAGGTGAGGGACCTGGGCGTGGTCAGAACGTGAATCACTGAAACCACAGGGTGGAAATTGCCAGAGATCTCAGGGAGAGTTATTTAGGTACAGCCAGGCACCTGGGGGACTCCCAGAGCTAGCACAAGGCAAAGCATCTCTTTTTGACATTAGTGGTGGTACTGAGACTCTTCTAAAACTGTGCTTATTCCTGCAGAAGTGATGTTTATGTGACAGTGGGGAGTATTGTGTTCCAGGGGCCTGTGCCTCATGACATGGGTTCTGGGTTCTGCCACTGCCTCACCTCACAGTCACCTGGGGTTGCAAATGTGAAAACAAATACAGGAAATCTCATTTACAATGAAGTTAGGAAGCCCTGAAGGGGGAGCTCTCATGTACTACAACTCACCATACCTTACAGACCCCAAACAAGAAGAAGTGTCCCTCCCAATCCCCAATAGGAAGAAGCATACTTTACAGACCCCAGCAGGAGGAAGGAAGAATTTCTCTTTGCCTCCCGTGACAGCCCAGCCAATGAGAAACCACCACACTTAGCCAATGAGAAACCACCATACTCAGTCAATGAGAAACCACCACCTGAACTCTCACTCTCTTTCAATGGACTTCTGTTCCAAACAGCCCCTCCTAGCCTCCTCCTCTCCTCCATAAAAGCAGGGCCATCTGTTCTGTTCTCCCTACCTGGCTATGGTTCACCATAGTTTGCATGTCCTGAATTGTACTTCCTCTGCTATTCCTGAATAAATTCATTTTACTGATAAAATAATTGTCTCTTTTAATTTTGAGGTCAACACAACCAAGAAAATTTCCATAGTGGGACAACTGTTGCATTTAAACATGTTTCCCAACAAGGAGGCACAGAGCAGTCTTGAGATGGGAACTTAAGAGCTGGAAATTGCCTCAAGACCTGCTCTGGGAGATTTGATGTTGATGCCCAAGGATTAGATTGGGATGTACCTGGGCAGATCCCACATGTGGGAACGTGTTAAATGCACCTTTATGTTCACACCACGCTGTTCCCAGGATATGACCCAGAAAACCTGGTGTCAACTCAAAGATGGATGCTGGGAGCCCTATCACTTTCTCACCAGTTATGTGAATGACATATGGGCAGGCATAGCCCTAGAGGGAGTTTTCTAACTTCAGACTGGTACCAGAAAAGATCTATTCTGGCCTATGTCCTTCTTCCCCAGTCCTTCTACTTCTTCCTAAGAAAAAACGCAAGGTGGTGGAAGGAAGTGTTGTGTATGTAGCTATCAAAGTTCAGGAGAGTTTAACATTCCCTAGAATGTGAGGACATTTTTGTTGTTTTCTATTAATTTTTTTCAGTATATACACAGGATATTTTAAGAGTAGTTGTGAATTTTCACAAATGTAGAATTATACCACCATCAGGACGGAGAACACTCCATCACCCAAAGGAACACTCTCAGGGTGCCCATTTGTACTGAACCCTCCCACACTTAAGAACTGATCTAGTTTAGGTTCCTATACCATTGCCTTTTCCAGAATGTCATATAAGTATAACATCGTGTTGCCTTATGAGTCTTGTTTGGAAACTTTGATGCCACATTTGTAAAAGTGCATAATTATACAAACCTTGTAGTGTTCTTGTGAGTTTAAAATTTTTGACACTGCCCAGGAGAGAGGCACACATTATGCCTTTAAAACTAAGAGAATCCACTGTTATGAGCTATGTGAATTGGGGTAAGACTCCATGCTTAACTTTCTTCATTTGCATCATGGGAAGAAGGATAGGGGCAGGGGATCAAACGAGATACTAAGAATTACAAAATCACTTAATCTCTACACTCCTAGGAAAACATAAATTAGCACTGAATAAAAAAGGAACAAGTCTGGATTTCCGTTGTTGTTTAGTGAAAAAAGCTGCCCTGATTTACCCCATCTTCCATAACATCTCCTGAAAATACAAACATATAAAAATGATCCCTGAAGGGGCTGACCCGATGGCGCAAGCAGTTAAGTGTGCACACTCCGCTGCAGCGGCCCGGGGTTCACAGGTTCAGATCCCAGTGCGAACCGACGCACCGCTTGTTAAGCCATGCTGTGGCGGCGTCTCATATAAAGTGGAGGAAGATGGCCACGTATGTTAGCTCAGGGCCAGTCTTCCTCAAGCAAAAAGGGGAGGATTGGCATCAGATGTTAACCCAGGGCTAGTCCTCCTCACAAAAAATAAATAAATAAAAAATAAACCAAAAAAAAATCATTACTAAAAAAAAGAAAGATCCCTGAAAACAGTAAAAATGGGCTTTGGGGGCTTTGTGCATCATTGAAACAAAAACCTCCCAGCTACTCCTCTTATAAAAAGGCATAGAAAATTTCCCAGTTTGAGGATGTCAAATTTACCTCCTTTGCCACCACACAGGATATCACTCAAAATGATACTGTGTGTCTGTCTACAGCTCTCCTCAGTTACTGCCTGGATCATTACCCTCTAAACATTCACAGCTCTTTTTAGTGTTTAAACCAGAAATCACATTGAACTTGCACAGATGTCACTCTACTCATAGGAAACCCATGATGAGCTACAACTGTGCAGATGATCAGAACCTTCCTCAAATTGGGAGGAACTCGAAGGTTTCATGGGGAACAAATTGTGTCACTCAGTCTGAATAGCAGCAAAATTATATGCTTAATCAAAAGGCAATTTCAAATCCTTTCAACTGATGTTAAACCGAAACATAAATACCACAAATACCCATGGCCCAAAGCAATGGAAGTCTCGAGTTCCAGACACCCATGTATCTGGATAGTGATCAAATAACACATGCAGAAAAAGGTTTAACCATGGCTAAAATGAAGATGAACTCTATCTATGCCTTTATCTTTATGGGGATCCATTGCTGTTACTCCCAAGAATGCAGGACTTTTGGTATTGCTGTCCACTGTTTCCATCCATATCTGAGCAGTTCTTCCAACAGGGTTTAAGATGTATTAGATGGTAGGAAACTAATGATCAATGATGACATCCTCCCTCACTGAGTCCCCTACCTCAGTAGATAAGATACACATCCATCAAATGATGAATGGATACAGAAGTTGTGGTACATATATATATACATGATGGAGCATTATTCAGCCATAAAAACCAAGGAAATCCTACAATTTGCAGAAACATGGATGAAACTTGAAGGCATTATGCTAAGTGAAATAATTCAGACAAAGACAAATACTTCATGATTCCACTTATAACTGGAATCTAAAATGAGAACACAAAAACAAAGTCATAGAAAGAGATCAGACTTGGTTACCAGAGGTAGTGGAGGGGGGCAACTGGAGGGAGGTAGTCAGATGGTATGAACTTCCAGTTATAACATAAATAAGCACTAGGATGTAATGTACAACATGACAACTATAGCTAATACTGCTGTATGACACATAAGAAAGCTGCTAAGAGGATAAATCTTAAGAGTGGTCATCACAAAGAGATTCTTCTTTTCTTCTTTCTTTTTATTGCATCTATACAAGAAGATGGATGTTAGCTGACTTGTGGTAATCATTTCATAATATGTGTAAATCAAACCATCATGTTGTACACCTTAATTTTTTCTCAATAAAACTGAAAAAAAAGAGTCAGAGACTTCTGGTCTCTGATCTGTCACGTAAGGAACTTAAAGCTAGATTCCAGTCCTCAGAAGAAAAAAGCCAAGTAAAGTGAAATCAACAACTCTTCCATCAGAGAATTGAGGCCATAGGGTAAACCGTTGTCTCCACAATTAGAGAGAGAGACAAAAAAGTAGATATTTAAAAATATACCCCAGGGCCGGCTCCGTGGCTTAGCGGTTAAGTGCGCGCGCTCTGATGCTGGCGGCCAGGGTTCGGATCCCGGGAGCGCCCCGAGGTACCACTTCTCCGTCCAACGCGAGGCCGAGTCCCACGTACAGCAACTAGAAGGATGTGAACCTATGACATACAACTCTCTACTGGGGCTTTGGGGGGAAAAAACTGAATAAATAAAATCTTTAAAAATATACCCCAAATATTCTACTCTTAACAAGGCATGCCCTAAAAACAATCTATTCCACAAGAGCATAACTGAGTGGAACTTTCCAGGAGCTGAACTGACCTGTGGGTAGGGAAAGACCGAACTTGAGTCTCTTCTAGCCTTTTCTGACCTCAAAGGTGAGGCAATTGTGAAGAAGATGGGTTTTGTTTTCCTGCTCATGACATCAAATATTTGCTATCTGTTCCATGCCACTTCTCCAACGCTACCTCACCAAAGAGGTATCCAACGGTTTGATGCAATTATAACACTAACTAACCAGGGTTCACGTCAGACTCCACAGGTTAAGAGCTCAGTCCCACAAACTGCCCCTTCTTTAGATGCCACCTGTGCCCAGGCCACCAACATTTCTACTCAGCCATCTACAAATTCCTAGATTCTCTCAACACCTTATGACACTTTGTAATTTACTGAAACGACTGTCGGACCACAGTAAACAGTTTTAATTACTATTATTCATTTACAATAAAGAAGACAACTCAGAAACAGACAAAGGGTAGAGATGCACAGGGCAAAGTAGGGTGGTGGTATGGGTGAGGGGAGTGGAGGTGGATGGGGGTGCAGAGATTCCACACCCTCTCTGGACACTCTACCCTCCCAGCACCTGGATGTGTTGGTGCTCACCAACCCAGAAACTCTCTGAATTCTGTCTTTAAGTGTTCTAATGGAGGTTTCACTACGTGGACACAATTTATTAAATCACTGGCCATTGGTGATTACCTCAGTCTCCAGCCCCTCTCCTCTCCACAGATGCTGGGAGCTGGGCCTGAAAGTTCCAAGCCTTTAATCAAGGCTTGGTGTTTTCAGTGTCCAATTCCCACCCTGAAGCTGTCTAGGAGCTGGCCAAGAGTAGCCTCATTAAAACAAAAGACACTCTATCACCTTATCACTCAAGTAATTCCAAGTGCTTCAAGAGGTTTTTGCTAGGAACTAAGGACAAAGATCAAATATCTTCTTATTATATCACAGAAGCTCAAGCCCAGGAATATAGGCTTATTAAAAGATTGAGACCAAATCACTGGACTTGAGAATGCTCCCCCTCTGCCCATGCCTTACCTCTACATCAACTGGGCTCTTGTTTAATGCTAGTGGACTACACTGAAAGAACCAGATGCTTTCCACTAATAGGAGGAAGGCAGGGATGTCGCTTCTCACCACTCCTAGTCAACATTGTACTGGAATTCTTAGTAATGCAATTAGACACGAAAAGGAAATAAAATATACATAGATTGGGAAGCAGGAAATAAAACTGTCCGTGTGGCACAAGATTGTCTATGGAGAAAATCTCAAAGAACCCTCAATAACAAAGAAACCCCTTGAACTAAGAAGAGAGTAGAGGAAGGTTGAAAGATAAAATGTTAATACACAAAAGTCTATTGTTTCCTATAGATCCACACCAAATATAGTGAACTCATTTTGGACAAAGGACCAAAGGCAATTCAAAGGGAAAACATAGCCTTTTCAACAAATAATGCCAGAAAAACTGGCCATCCACATGCCAAAAAAAAAAAAAAAGAATCTAGACATAGACTTTGCACTTTTCACAAAAATTAATTTAAAATGAATCACAGGGCCGGCCCCGTGGCTTAGCGGTTAAGTGCGCGCGCTCCGCTACTGGCGGCCCGGGTTCGGATCTCGGGCGGGCACCCACGCACTGCTTCTCCCACCATGCTGAGGCCGCATCCCACATACAGCAACTAGAAGGATGTGCAACTATGACATACAACTATCTACTGGGGCTTTGGGGGAAAAAAAAAAAAAGGAGGAGGATTGGCAATAGATGTTAGCTCAGAGCCGGTCTTCCTCAGCAAAAAGAAGAGGATTAGCATGGATGTTAGCTCAGGGCTGATCTTCCTCACAAAAAAATAAATAAATAAAATAAAATAAAATAAAATGAATCACAGATCTTAGGATAAAATGTAAAACTACAACAATCCTAAAAGATAACATAGGAAAAAATCTAGGTGACCTTGGGTTTGATGATTAATTTTTAGATACAACACCAAAAGCAAGATCCAAGATAGGAAAAAATAAGTTTGACTTCATTAAAATGAAAATCTTCTCATCAGTGAAACACAATTTTAAGAGAATGAAAACGCAAGTCATAGACAGACAGATAAGCTTTGGAAATCAGTTATCTGATAAAGGACTGGTACCCAAACATCCAAAGAACCCCTAAAACTTAACAAAAAGAAATCAACTCAGTTAAAAATGAGCAAAAGATCTGAACACACACTTCACCAATGACATACAGATGGTAAATAAGTACAAGAAAAGATGCTCAAAATCACGTCACTAGGAAATTACAAATAAAAGAAGAATGAGATATCTCCATATACTTATTACAGTGGCTGAAATTAAAAACATTGAGAACACTGAACAATGATGAATATGGAGAGCAACAGGAACCCTCATGCATTGCTGGTGGGAATGGAGAATGGTATGCCTACTTTGGAAGAGAGGCAGTTTCTTAAAACAAAGCCTATTCTTACCACACGATACAGCAATCATGTTCTTCGAACTTACCCAAATGAGATGAAAACTGATGTTCACAAAAATCCCTACATGTGAATGTTTACAGGAGCTTTATGCATAATTGTCAAGACTTAGATGTAACCAAGATAATTTCAATAGGCGAGTAGATAAACAATCACTGGTACATCCATAGGATAAAACATCCTTCAGTGATGAATAGAAATGAGGTTATCAAGACACAAAGACATGGAGAAGCTTTAAAATCATATTGCTAATGAAAGGAGCCAATATGAAAAGGCTACACGCTGTATGATTCCAAGTATGTGACATTCTAGAAAAGATAAAAGTATAAGACACTGAAAGACCACTGGTTGCCAGGGATTTGGGGGTGGGAGGAAGGGATGAATGAATAGGTGGAGCACGGGAGATTTTTAGGACAGTGCAAGTATTCCATATGATACAGTAATGATGGAGACAGGTCATTTGACATTAGCCAAAGCCCAGAGATTGTATAAGACAGAGTCAACAATAATGTAAACTGTGAACGTTCATGCATCAAATTGGCTCATCAAATGTAACAAATGTACGACAGTAATACAAGATATAAAATATAGGGCAAACTGTGTGGAGGCAGAGGGGTTATGTGGGAAATCTCTATACTTTCTGATCAAGTTTTCTGTAAACCTGAAACTGCTCCTAAAAAAAAATGGTAAGGTCTACTAGGAAAAAGAGATAAACACAGACACTTTAATACTCACCCTGATGACTGACTGATGACAGAAACAGACCATCTTTCATTCATTAATTTGAACTTATTTCAATAAGCCATTATAGTGCTCTATGAACCCTGCACTCTGAGACTTGCAAGAGAGAAGAAACTTCCATTGAACGCCTTAGTAAGAGCCCAGCAGTGTACATTCTGAGAAATTCGAGTGCCTTTGTTACTATCAGTAATGTCTGGAACCCCCACGTAGATAAAGTGTCCTGGTGAGGCTTTTTTTATAACCTTCATATATGGAGAGACAAATGGTATTCTGCTTTCTATCGTAGGTAACTGTGAGACATGAGATTCCCGGAGTTCTCTTACCACAAAGGGGCAACTCTCAGGGAATCGCCCACAGTCTGTAATGCCTGCAGCTGGAGCCAGTTGTTGGTCAGTGCTAAGATGACTGCTGGATGTATGGTCAGTTGTGATGACCTTTAAGTCCAGTCCTTCATCAGCAATGTCCCAATTAAGAAACAAAAAGCAACTCTGCCTGAGCTCCATCATGTATGAATGAGGCAATGTTTTCCCTAAAGCCTATGAACTCCCATTCCTTTTCACTCAGGGCATCCTAAGGAACTCCCCAGGAGGCCTGGGGGTCTAAGAAAGGGGGCACCTTTTTCAACACCATGGCACCTGGCAAGGGACTGAGGAGAGGGAAGACCACCCCCTCCTGCAGGTAGGATATCCCAGAGGCCCAGGTTTGGGTCCATCACGTCTCCAGGGGGTCTCAGTAGCTATGCTGAGCTCTTGGAGTGCTACTTCCAAGCCCCAAGGCAAAATGGACTGCTGGATAGGTGGTTCCATGCTCAGGGCCATCTACTTTCAGGATAGGCTCACAAGTAAAGTCACTGCAGCTCAAATGACATATAGTGTGGGGCCTAGGGCAGGTTCTTGCATCAGAAGCCTACGGACAATGTGAGGCCATCATGAGTATGACAGGAAGCAAGACAGAATGTCACTGAGGCCTCTGTAGTGAAGGAGTCTCTGAGGGCACTAACAGGAGTGTTGGTTGTACGCCAATTTAAAGAGATTCTCCAGACTTTTGTGTTAGAGGTGCCCATTTAAGGGGGCAAATTTGCAAGTAACAGCACAAATAGGCTCAAGTAAAATTTGTATACAAGAAATATGTTAACTCTGGAACAACAAAAGAATCTAGTAGATGTTGTGGGTGCTGAGGAGAACAACAGCTATTTCTTCATGGTATCAAAGAAGAAGCAGGTCTCACATTATGCAGTAATTTCCAGAAATTTAACAAAGTTGTCAGGGCCTCACATTATATGAGTGGCAATGCCCCATCCACTTTTTGTGAGCTCCTTTTTTCAATATTACTATGTCCTCAACGTCCTCAGAGGAGATGTCATTAACGGAACATTGTACCTGTGTTCTTGGAGAAACCAGGATGCAGTTCAGATCCTGCTGCAATGACTGTGTGGGAGGGCACAGCTGTTGAAGGTCCACGAGAACCCAGTAAAGGTGGATCACGCCCCTGCAGAGGAGAAGGCCAAGTGCAGCTGAGAGGCTGCTGACATAGGCACCGACAGAACAGACTTAGCCAAATCTGTGAGAGCAGGATGTTTATCACTTGCTGATTGGTTGTAGTCAGTAATTTCCACACTGTTGGGGACTGGGTATAGAGGTCTGTGTGGTTCCAACACAGCTGCAAGGTTGTGGTAAACCACTCTGAGGTGTCATTTGCTCTTTCCAGGTTTAACAAGACAAACTGGGGTTTTAAAAGCAGCACAGGGAATAATCAACCTTTCACTAACTAGGTTTTCTATCCATTTTTCAATCCTTGAAGGCCTTGTGTAATTTATATTTGGCCATATTAACTACTTGATTTGTAGGGTAAAGTCACTGGGGTCCTAATTTGTCAAGCCAAATTGTAAGTTGCAAAGGCTTAACTTAATTTTAATTCTTGATCATTAGATCAGAGCTTCCCAGCTCACTCTGGGATGATTTAGGACAATGAGTGCTACGACCATGGAGAATTTAGGCAAGACCATAGTTCTGAAGGTTAAGGAGAAACATTTGTCCTATTTGTCCTCTATGTTATATTCATTAATGCCCCTAAGATCATCAGGGCACTTTTTGTAAATCTAGTGGGATCCCAGATATAACTGTAATGTGACACCTCATGTTGATTAACTGCTTGAAGGTTTCTGAATTAGTGCATTACATCAGATAGCAAAATTAATTCAGAACCTATGTTGTACAGGCCCAAAACTCAAGCAGTGTACCTTTATCTGTTTTGTTATATCAATTCTTTCCGTATATTTTGGATTTCCAATTCTGTCAAACCGTGAACCTTTCTTTCAGTATTCTTTTCTTTTGTTCTCTTCCTCTTGTCCTTCCCTGTTTTGTTATTTTGGTCATTGGATATACTTCAGGGGAAAGGGTGTCCTCTCTACTGTAGTATTTGTTTTTCTTCCCAAGAGCCTCAAAACAGTGCCATCAGGGTTAGGAGCCTCCCTGATGACAACTGGGTGCTTTAGTGAGTTTAAGGTCCCTGGAGTTAAGTCAGGTTTGAACTAATCCGTTTGCTGTGTCATAGCGGTGCCATGGGTGCTGTCCCCTATAACCCCAAAGTCAGGATCTTTGTCACAGCAGAGGCAGCGGCAGCAGTAGCAGAGGTAATTAAGGGTCCTGGTGAGCCCTGTGGTATTAGGAGTGTGGACTCCACCTGCCACCTACTGGCTGCCTTTCCCCCTCTCTTCTGTTTGTCTTTTTAAATGACAGCTGTTTCAGGAGTGACCACCAATGGGCCCTCCTCTGGCACAGGGTATAGTCCCCCTGTGCCATCCTCATCCCTGTGGTATGTTGGAGCCAACTCAGTCTCTGTCACAACTTCATTCTACCACAGATAAATCTCAGCAAAGACGTTGACCCAGGACTCATTTAAGGAGGCCCCAATCACATAGTCCTGCTTCCAAATGCCTACAAATTCTTCAAACTGCCAACTCTGCTCAGCTGAACCTAGAACTGAGGCTTGGTGGGTCAACATTGCAACACGGGGCAGCACAGCTCACAGCACAGGCTCCCCAGCAAGCAGCAGCCCACAGTGCAGGCCACCACCAGGCAGCAGAGCAGGTGAGCAAGTCAGAGCAGGAGAAGACAGACCCACGGGTGGGGTCATGTCTGGACATGCTGCTCAGGGCACAACTGTTATGGTCACTGCAGAAGGGTGGGTCCCTTGTTGATACAGAGGCCAGGGTGGCCCGTGCACACACACACACACACACACACACACACACACACACACACACGGTAAGAAAAGGCTTAGGATTCACATATTGCCAGTCCTAGCGAGAGCTGTGGATTTGACACCCTGCTTCCCAAACATTCAGAAAACTCAGGGAAAAATGGGTGTACCCTGGGAGAAAAATGGACTGGAGACTCCACAGATCACAGCTCCTCCCACGCAGGAGCCCCGGAGACCGAGTCACGACCGTCCCCGATGACCCTCCCCGTGGTCACCGCACCATCTGGGGACACGCGGGGCTGCGGGCGCAGAGCTGCCCAGAGAGGCTCCGGGGCCGAAGTCGCCGCGCGCAGTGACCACAGGACGCCCGGGGTCCCGGCTGCCGGCCCGGCCCCCACGCTGCGGCCGGAGGGGACTGAGGTCCGAGCGGCGCCACCGCGGACCCGGGTCCGCAGACTCGGAGGCGACCGCGGGGAGGCCGGTCCCGCCACGGCCGGTTCCGACCCCAACCTCCAATGCCCGGACCAAACTCTCACCATTGGTAAGTTTCCTGGCTCCCTCGCGTCGGTCCTACGATTCCGCACAGGTCACAGCGTGACGGAGTCCACGGTAGAGCTATGTGGAGCCTTTACGAGCAGCAGCTCGTGAACCGAAGGACTGCGGAGCGAGCGGGAAGTCGGGAGTAGGGGCGGAGCGTCGCCCCACCCGCCTGCCCCGGAGCCGACCCTGATTGGACAGTTCGAAAGGCACCGCCCACTCACTCCTGAGTGACAGTTGGACGGAGATCATGTGTCTGGAAGAGGAGCTGGACCTTGTCCTCTTTGGGGACTTTTCCATTGAAATGCCATGCTGTGAGGCCACTCAGGGAACTGTGACACTTCTTTGCAAACATAGATACTTAAAAGTCACCTCACCAGGGGACGGCTGCATGGCATAGTGGTTAAGTTTGCACGCTCTGCTTTGGTGGCCTGGCGTTTGCAGGTTCGGATCCAAGGAGTGGACCTACACACCGCACATCAAGCTGTGCTGTGGGGGCATCCCATAAACAAAGCAAAGGAAGATGGGCACAAATGTTAGCTCAGAGCCAATCTTCCTCAGCAAAAAAAATTCCTGTGGCCTCCCACGCACTCAGCTCTGGTGCGAAGTTGGAACCTGCAGCCCTAGCTGGGTGCAAGGACTCTTCTCAGTCTAACCACAAGGTATGAGATGTGTTCATTCAATTCTCAGGTGTACGTTTTACCCTGGAGGTAAATTTATTTTAGATCATTGTTTGATTGTATCCTCAGAGAACTTTGAAATGTAAAAGGCTATAACATCCCTAAGGTGATTCAATTGCTATTTGGACTGATATAACAGAAAACAAGAAAAGGTTATGTAAATATGGGATGTACCTGGAAAGTATTCATTTGTTTAAGAGATGGATTGCAAAACTCATTTGCATTGCGAAACTCTTAATGCATTTATCCACTTGTTTGAACAGTTTTTAAAGATGCAATACACATACTATACAATGGAGCCCTTTAATGTCTATAACTCACTGATTTTCAGTATATTCACAGATATGTGCAATTATCAGCACAGTCAATTTCAGAACATTTGCATTACCTAAAAAGAAACCCCTATACCCTTAACCTATCACTGCCCTATCTTCCCACCTAGCTCCTCCAAGCACCAGCCCTAGACAACCACTAACCTATTTCCTTTCTCTATAAATTTCTGTATTTGTTGACTTTCATATGAAGGGAATTATATAATATATGGTCTTTGTGTTTGAATTCATTCATAGTATAATTTTTTAAGGGAAGTCCATGTTGTAGCATGTATTACTACTTCATTCGTTTTTTCTTAAATTGAAATATAATTGATATGTAACATTATATTCATTTCAGGTGTACCACAATAAGTCTAGTTGACATCCATCACCACACATAGTCATAATTTTTTTTCTTGTAATGAGAATTTTAACATCTACTCTTAGCAAATTTTAAATATACAATTCAGTATTGTAACTACAGTTAACAGGATGTAATGCTGTACACTACATCCTTGTGACATTTATAACGCGAAATGTGTACCTTTTGAATACCTTCTGTATTTATTCCATAACAGTTACATCCTATCCATTTTTTTTTTAAAGAATTAGATTTTTATTTTATTTATTTATTTTTTGTGAGGAAGATCAGCCCTGAGCTAACATCCATGCTAATCCTCCTCTTTTTGCTGAGGAAAACGGGCCCTGAGCTAACATCTATTGCCAATCCTCCTCCTTTTTTTTCCCCAAAGCCCCAGTAGATAGTTGTATGTCATAGTTGCACATCCTTCTAGTTGCTGTATGTGGGACGCGGCCTCAGCATGGCCGGAGAAGCGGTGTGTCTGTGCACGCCTGGGATCCGAACCCGGGCTGCCAGTAGTGGAGCACGCGCACTTAACCTCTAAGCCATGGGGCCGGCCCCATCCTATCCATTTTTAAGCGTAGTGTGAAGTACATTGACGTTGTGAAACCAATCTCCAGAACTCTTCGTCACACAGAACTGCAACTCTATCCATTTTAAACAACAATGCCTACTTACCCTTGCCTCCTAGCCCCTGACAACCCCTATTCTGCTGTCTCTATGAATTAGACTCCCCTAGGTACCTCATATCAGTGGAATCATACTGTTTTAGTTCTTTGGCTGGCTCGTTTCACTTAGCATAATGTGCTCAAGGTTCACCCATGTTGCAGCATATGTCAGGATTTCATTTCTTTTTGAGCTGAATAATATTCAGTTGTGTGTGTATACCACATTTTGTTGATCCATTTATCTGTTGATGGATACTTGGGTTGCTTTCAACTTTTGGCTACTGTGAACAATGCTTCAAGAACACAAGTGTACAAATATCTGTTTGAGCCCACGCTTTGAATTCTTTTGAGTATATAGTCAGAAATGGAATTGCTGGATCATATGGTAACACTCTCTGTAATTTTTGAAAAACTGCCATAGTGGTTTCCACAATGGTGACATGGTTTTACATTCCCACCAGAAGAGCACAGGGGTTCCCATGAGTCCTTTCACTTTCTTAATGGTGTCCTTTGAAGCACAAAAGTGACTAATTTCAATGAAGTTCAAATTATCCATTTTCTTTTTACTGTTTTTGCTTTTGGTGTCCTATCTAATAATTCTTTGCCAAATCTAAGTGCATATATTCCCCTGTTTTTTCTAACGGTATTATAATTTTACCTCAGATTTACGTCTTTGATCCATTTTGGTAAATTATTGTGTTCGGTGTAATGTACGGGTCCAACTTCATTCTTGTGCATGTTGTTATCCAGTTATCCCAGCACCAATTTTTGAAAAGAATATTCTTTCCCCATTCTGGGCACCTTTTTTGAAAATCAGTTGACCATAGATGCATGGGTTTATATCTGTAATCTCAATCAAATCCATTGATCTGTGTCTCTGTCCTTGTGTCATTACCACATACCTTGATTACGGTGCTGAGTAGTCAGATTTGAAATCAGGAAATGTTAATCCTACTGCTTTCTTTTACTTTTGAAGATTGGTTTGTCTATTCTGGTTCCCCCGCAATTCCATACAATTTTTGAAACAGCATGCCAATTTCTATTACCAACCCAAAAAGCCAATTGGCCTGTTATTTTATCTCAAAATGAGTTTATTCAAGAACAGCCAAAAGAATTGCAATTTGGGATGTGCATGCTATAGAAAATCATAGGCAAACCCAGGAAACAAAGTAAAGGAGCTGCTTTTATAGAGAAGAAAGGGGAGTAGGGAGGGGCTGCTGTAAATGAAAATCCATTGGGGAAAAGGAACAGCTCCTCATTGGCTGAGCTGCAGCATTTCTCATTGGCTGGGCCATTGCCCGGTAAGGACAGAAATTTTCCTTCAGTAGTAAAGTAGTTTTACTTCCTCTTAAAGATGAAATCCATTATCTCTTCCTGTTTGGTGTAATTGAGGATGTGTGGTAGGGCATGAGAGCTCCCCGTACTCCAATTTAGCCTTCCTGACTCCAATTTAGTTAAAGTTTCTTTTATTAATAGCCACAGTATAAAGAAGTCAGCTGAGATTCTGATAGAGATTTTGTTGAAAATCTAGATCATTCTGGGAAGTATTGCCATCTCAACAGTGTTAAATCTAAGGATCCATGAACATGGGCTATTTTCCCATTTATTTATTTATTTATTTATTTATTTATTTATTTATTTATTTATTTATTATTTTTAGAGTTCACTCTCTTTTTTTCTTGCCACCATTGGAAATAAAGAACAAGGAAAAATATGGCATCACTCCAAGGCCCTCACTCATTTTTGTTAAAGATTGGAAGTTTTCAAATATCCAAATCCCCCCCAACCTTACCCCATTCCTTTTCATTTCCAAAAAGCCAAATCAAATTTTTGGCAATACAAAAAGTTTAATGGTTATTATTACTAGAAATTAGTTTCAGGGAAAATGTGGCTAGAATGGGTTTTTCTCTACATACCTTCAGAATGCTTGCAGCTCTGTTAACTGATATCCCTCTGCATGAATGTACATTCAGGAATGACCATCCAACAGCAATGGTGTGTAATTTGTAAATTTAAAATATATAAAAGTATATAATCATTTTTCTGTTACTATGTGATTATCATAAATATGCATTTTAGCTATGACAGACAACTATGTACTGGGGCTTTGGGGGAAAAAAAAATAAAAAATAAAATAAAAAAAAATAAATAAATAAAAAATCTTTAAAAAAATAAAAAATAAAAAAAAAATAAATATGCATTTTTTTGGTACAACTCCCCTCTTTTGTTTTTTTTCATTTCCCCTTTTGACCCCCTTCACCCATTTCTGCCAACCCCCAGCCCCCACCTCTGGCAACCATGAGATCTTATTTGTATCCATGAGCTTGGTGTTTTTGTTTGTTTTTTTTAGATTCCACATATAAGAGAGATCATACAATATTTGTCTTTCTCTGTCTGACATCACGTATCATAATGCCATTGAAGTCCATCCATGTTGTCAAAAATGGCAAGATTGCATTCTTTTTTTATGGTTGAATAATTTCCATTGTACATGTATACTAAAACTTTTTTATCCATGTATTTATTGAAAGACACTTAGGTTGTTTCCATACCTTGACTATTGTAAATAATGGTGCAGTGAACATGGGGGTGCATATATTTTTTTGAGTTAGTATTTTTGCTTTCTTTGGATAAATACCCAGAAGTAGAATTGCTGAATCATATGGTAGGTCTACTGTAATTTTTTGATAAACCTCCATACTGTTTTCCATAGTGGCTGCACCAATTTACATTCCCACTGACAGCACACAAGGGTTCCCTTTTTTTTACATCCTCACCAACATTTGTTATTTCACACTTGTAGGTCTTTATTAAATTTTTAATGATGTTTTGCAGTTTGGGGAGTACTTTTTACTTATTCTATTAAATTTATTCCTATTTTATTCTTTTGGTCCAATTGTATATAGATTTCTTTGTTAATTTCATTATCAGGTTGTTCACTGCAGTGTATAACATACAATTTGTTTTTTTTTTTTTTTGCTTGAGGAAGATTCGCCCTGAGCTAACATCTGTGCCAGTTTTCATCTATTTTGTATGTTGATTGCTACCACAGCATGGTCACTGATGAGTGGTGTAGGTCTGTGCCAGGGAACCGAACCAGGGCTGCTGAAACGGAACACACTGAACTTAACTACTGGGAAATGGGGCCAGCCCACAATTTATTTTTGTATATGTATCTTGTATTGTACAAATTTGCTTTACTTGATTATCAGTTCTAACTGATTTTTTTAGTGGATTTCTTAGAGTTTTCTGTTTACAAGATAAGTCATAT
Organism: Ceratotherium simum simum; assembly: GCF_057802395.1. Classification (NCBI taxonomy): domain Eukaryota; kingdom Metazoa; phylum Chordata; class Mammalia; order Perissodactyla; family Rhinocerotidae; genus Ceratotherium; species Ceratotherium simum. Next base: position 3,871,248 of record NC_141938.1, on the reverse strand, counting down.
GCAAGTGAAGATAGTTTTACATCCTCCTACCCAGTCTGGATACTTTTTATTTCCTTTTCTTGCAAAACTGTTCCAGCTAAAATTGCCAGCACATTGTCAAATAAAAGTGGCAAGAGCAGACATTCTTGTTTTGTTCCTCATTTTTGGGAGAAAATGTTCAGCCTTTCACCATTAAATATAATATTAGCTGTGGGTATCTCATACTTGCTCATTATCAGGTTCAGGAAATTTCCTTCAAATTCTGGTTTACTGAGTGTTTCTATCAGGAAAGGATGTTGGATTTTGTCAAGTATTTCCTCTGAGTCTATTGAGATGATCAGGTTATTTCTGATTTTTACTTTATTAATATGATGTATCACATTAATGGATTTTGAGAGGTTAACCCAACCCTGCATCCCTGGAATATATCCTACTTGGTCTTGGTGTTTAGTTCTTTTAAGCTCTTCTGGATTAGTTACTAGTATTAGTTCAGGGTTTTTTGGATCCATATTCACAAACAAAGGAGGTCTGTAGTTTTTTGTGTGATATTTTCATCTGATTTTGGTATCAAGATAACACTGGCTTCATAAATGAGTTTGAAGTGTTGTGTTGATTCTGTTTTGGGGATACTTTTTTTTTTTAATAACTTTATTTATTTATTTTTCCCCCAAAGCCCCAGTAGATAGTTGTATGTCATAGCTGCACATCCTTCTAGCTGCTGTATGTGGGACACAGCCTCAGCATGGCCATAGAAGCAGTGCGTCGGTGCACGCCGGGTCCGAACCCCGGGCCTCCAGCAGCAGAGCACATGCACTTAACCGCTAAGCCACGGGGCTGGCCCTGTTTTGGGGATACTTTTTGAAGAATCGCTATTAAACCTTAAGTGGATGTTTTGGAGAATTCTTCGGGGAAACCCTCTGGGCCTGGGCTTTTCTTTATGGGTAGTTTTTTGTTTGCTAATTCAACCACTTAACTTGTTATAATTCTATTCAGATTTTCTGTTTCTTCTTGAGTCACTTTTGGTAGTTTGTGTATTTCTAGGAATTTGTCCATTTCATCTAAGTTATCTAATTTGTTTGCATGCAATTAATTTCTTTATAATCCTTTTTATTTTTGTAATCACAGTAGTGATATGCCTTCTCTCATTCCGATTCTAGGAATTTGAGTCTTCTCTGTTTTTCTCTAGGTCAGTCTAGCTAAATTGTTTAGTGGCTCTCTGTTGTCAAACTTGTTGATATTTTCATAGAACCCACTTTTGGTTTCATTGATTTTCTTTATAGATTTTCTTGTCTCTATTTTCTTCATTTCTGTTGTAATTTTTATTATTTCCTTTTCTTCTTACTTTTGGTTTGATTTCTCACCTTTCCAATGTGTTAGGGGAAAGGTTAAGTTGTTGATTTGAAACCTATATTCTCTATTAGTTTAGGCATTTAAGGGTCCATATAGTGTTTTCAATGTAGCGCATAAATTTTGGTACACTGAGTCCTTGTTTTCATCTTTAAAAATATTTTCTAATTTCCTTATTGACTTATTTGACCTGTTAGTTATTTAGGAATGTCTTGTTTAACTTCCACATATTTGTGAGTTTCCCTAAATTTTCCCAAGATACTGATTTCTAATTTCATTCCACTGTGATCAGAGATCTTACTTTGTATTTTATATTTAATTTTCCTAGCACTTTAAATATATGGCGATGATTTGATCTAACCTATAGAAAGTTCCATGTGTGGTTAAGAAGAATAAGTATTTTGTTGTGTAAAAATGTGTAAGAAGGTGTGCACCAGATGCCTCAAGCCTTGGTCATATGCCCCAGTAATGATTCCACATTTGGAAAATAGCTATAATTGACATCCTAACCTCTTTAAGTTTGTGATATTCTAAAGTCACTCTCCATAGATTTGTAACAAACAGACGTGCTAATTAAAGAAGAAAGTGGTGGGGCCGGCTGGTGGCGTAGCAGCCGCAGAGAGAGGAACCTGCGGGTGTGACAGGGTGAATCTGGGATTTGGTTTAAGCCAGAACTTCACCGACACCAACGCTCAGAGGAATCTCTGAGATGTTAAAATCCAGGGTTCGGAGGGCTTGGGGGCCCCACGACTCTGCATTTCTAACAAGCCCCCGGGTGATGCCCACACCACTGGTCCTCAGACCACACCAAGTAGCCAGGATTAAAAATCCTCCAGCCAGGGCCGGCCTGGTGGCACAGTGGTTAAGTGCGCGCACTCTGCTGCTCTGGCCCCGGGTTGGCAGTTTCGGATCCTGGGCACGCATCGTCGCACCGCTTGTCAAGCTATGCCGTGGAGGTGTGCCATATAAAGTAGAGGAAGATGGGCACGATGTTAGCCCAGGGCTGGTCTTCAGCAAAAAGAGGAGGATTGGTGACAGATGTTGGCTCATGGCTGATCTTCCTCACAAAAAATAAATAAATAAATAAAGAGGAAAGAGGTAAAAAAATGCCCCGATATATCTCAGGTTTTTGATGATAGAACCTATCTCTAGGGTTCTCCATGGATAAAGTGTTACTTCTGGGTTATTATGTCTGTTGTGGAACAGATCAAGAAGCGCTCACTTGGCCTTCCCACCAGAATGTGTTAGGAGAGCAACATATGTATTTTGCACATTAGTAAGTACATCAATTTTCATTATCTGTCTTGGGCCTAGTGAGCTAATCTATTTTCATAATTTTACTAGCCATTTGTAATTCATACTTTTCGTAAGGGTCTGTGCGTGTGCTTTGAACATCTTTACTGGAGCATTCCTATTTTGTTTTTGAGTACTAACAACTATTTAAACTGTTAATGATATTATCTTTTCTCAATATTATTATGGAAAATATTTTCCCACGTGGTGTTTCTATATCTTTTATTATTATCAATGATGTGTCTCATTTTTTATTTATCCAATCTAATTATCTGTTATTTACATTTTTCTTTGGATGTCGTGACATCCACTGCCTAGGTATACAGAAATACTTTCTGACTTTTACTTGCAGTATTTTCATTTTTTCTTTTTTAATGTTTAACTATTTACTCCATATAGAATTTATTATGATGTAACAGACAGGAGAGTAATAGATTGCCACAATTCGTCATCTATTTTGTTGCATCCTTGTGTCTGTTTATAGACCATCAAGGGTTCATCTGACTAGTCCAGTTTTTCAACATTGACTTTACTGACGTTTTTGACAAAATAATACTCATTGTCAAGGGAATGATTTTGTGCATCAGAGGATCCCTAGATGTCTGTAGCAGTGCTCTCCACCTCCCACAGTCATGACAGCCAGAAATGCCTCCAGATGTTGTCAAATGTGCCCTGAGAGGCAAAATCACCCCTATGACAAACAACCGGTCAGTTCTTATGGTGACAACAGACCATTAAATATCACTCCTCATTAATTTTTGTAATTGGTGTATCTGGTGAAACTTGTTCTTCTTCATTCTTTATTTGCAATACTTTCCTGAGTACCCTTTGGACCTATTTTCAGAGAGATACTTTAGAATTACTGTATTTTGAGGCAGAAACAAAGATCCTGATGCGAATTTGAGTGGAACTGTCTTTAAGGTTGTGGCTGTGTGTAGAGAGAGCTGCATCTTTGACTTCAAGAGTCTTCCATGCACCAAAGTTGATTGTGTTTCCAGGAAGGTGTTGCCTCTGTCACCTCATCAGGAGACACTCAGACTTGTCTGCACATAGATCTCACATGTAGTGTTAGCCCTAAACCTCCAAATTTCATATATATTCTGAAGGACATGGATTTTAATTCAATAATGTGTGTTATACGTATAATGTATGTATTCACACAATGTTCAGCAAATTGACTCCTTCATCAGTTATAGTAATTTTCCAGTTATTTTCTCTCTAGCTTGTCAAATAAACAATGCTCTCATCTCTAATAACAATATTTGCTTCTTCCATCTTATTCGTCAGATTGATCATTGTGTTTTCTGACATGAAGTTGGAGATGAAAGCAATGATAAACACTTGGAGTGAGAAGAAACCTCTCTGGCTGTTGTTTGGATTGGCTCCTCCTTTCAATGGGCTGCCTCTCACTCACCACTTCCTCTTCACGCTCTGCTCCCAAACATCTTCTCTGAGAACTAGGCTGGCCTGGCAGTCAGTGTACCTGAGAGTGACCACAGGATTTTAGCACCAAAAAGTGACTGAAAATACTGTGACACCATCTTCCGTTTTCAACCAAAGGCAAGAGCAATCTATTCCATAGTGGTGATTTTAATATGGCTAATGGGGAAGAATAAAGTTTTCTCTGATTCACACAAAGGAGTCCATTCTCATCAATGAACCATTATCTCTAATTTCATAATAAGAAGTGAATGGTGCTCAGTGGCAAAGCTTGGTCTGAGTCAGGCAAGCCTGGTGGTGAATCTGAGCACCCTCCCGACGGGCTGAGTAAAATCAGACAAGTCACTTAGCTCCCCTAAGTCTCAGTTTCCTCTCTTATCAAATAGGATCATTCTAGTGCTTCCCTGTTAGAAGTCTGTGAAGAAGAAAACTCATGAGCCAACCCACCTGTGATGCTGAGTGCAGTGCCTTACACTTAGTAAGCCTCCCTAAAGTGCCTTTATCATTAGTGTTAGCATTCCTGTTACTATTCTCACTGTCATTGTCATCATCCTCTTTATAAGGACTTAGAAAGCAGAACTTCTCTCAGTGGAATCTACAACGTTTTACACTGCAGATGACCCAATAGTTCCTTGAAAAGTAAAGTTGCAACTAGCCTATAAAACTACTGAGAACAAATAATTTTATTTATTTTTATTTATTTTTTATTTTTTTCAATTATTTTATTGAAGTCATAATGGTTTATAACATTGTGTAATTTCAGGTGCACATTATTATTTTCTTTTTTAATTTTTTGTTTATTGCAGTAACATTGATTTATAACATTGTATAAATTTCAGGTGTACATCATTATACTTCTACTTCTGCATAGATTACATCATGTTCACCACCCAAATACTAATTACAACCCATCACCATACACATGTGCCGGCCGAATTATCCCTTTTGCCCTCCTCCCGCCGCCCTTCCCCTGTGGTAACTACCAATCCAATCTCTGTCCCTATGTGTTTGTTTATTGTTGTTATTGTCTACTACCTAATGAAGGAAATCATACGGTATTTGACCTTCTCCCTCTGACTTATTTCACTTTGCATAATACCCTCAATGACCATGTTGTCACAAATGGCTGGATTTCATTGTTTCTTATGGCTGAGTAGTATTCCATTGTGTATATATACCACATCTTCTTTATCCATTCGTCCCTTGATGGGCACTTAGGTTGCTTCCAAGTCTTGGCTATTGTGAATAACGCTGCAATGAACACAGGGGTGCATGTATGTTCATGCATTGGTGTTTTTAAGTTCTTTGGATAAATACCCAGCAGTGGAATAGCTGGATCATATGGTAGTTCCATCCCTGATTTTTTGAGGAATCTCCATACTGTTTTCCATAGTGGCTGCACCAGTTTGCACTCCCATCAGCAGTGTATGAGAGTTCCCTTCTCTCCACATCCTCTCCAACAACACATGATGTTTCCTGTCTTGTTAATTATAGCCATTCTGACGGGCGTGAGGTGATATCTCATTGTAGTTTTGATTTGCGTTTCCCTGATAGTTAATGATTTTGAACATCTTTTCATGTGTCTGTTGGCCATCTGTATGTCTTCTTTGGAGAAATGTCTGTTCATGTCTTTTGCCCATTTTTTAATTGGGTTGGTAGTTTTTTTGTTGTTGAGATGCGTGAGTTCTTTATATATTTTGGAGATTAAGCCCTTATCAGATGTATGGTTTGCAAATATCTTCTCCCAATTGTTAGGTTGTCTTTTCGTTTTGTTGATGGTTTCCTTTGCTGTGCAGAAGCTCTTTAGTTTGATGTAGTCCCATTTGTTTATTTTTTCTATTGTTTCTCTTGCCCGGTCAGACATGGTGCTTGAAAATATGTTGCTAAGACCAATGTCGAAGAGCGTACTGCCTATGTTTTCTTCTAGAAGTTTCATAGTTTCAGGTCTTACATTCAAGTCTTTAATCCATTTGGAGTTAATTTTTGTGTATGGTGTAAGGTAAGGGTCTACTTTCATTTTTTTGCATGTGGCTATCCAATGGTGTTTTCCCAACACCATTTGTTGAAGAGACTTGCTTTTCTCCATTGTATGTTCTTGGCTCCTTTGTCAAAGATTAGCTGTCCATAGATGTGTGGGTTTATTTCTGGGCTTTCGATTCTATTCCATTGATCTGTGTGTCTGTTTTTCTGCCAGTACCATGCTGTTTTGGTTATTATAGCTTTGTAGTATATTTTGAAATCAGGGAGTGTGATACCTCCAGCTTTGTTCTTTTTTCTCAGGATTCCTTAACCTATTCAGGGTCTTTTGTTGTTCCATATAAATTTTAGGATTCTTTGTTCTATTTCTGTGAAAAATGTTGTTGGAACTTTGATAGAGATTGCATTGAATCTATAGATTGCTTTAGGAAGTATGGACATCTTAACTATGTTAATTCTTCCAATCCAAGAGCATGGAATATCTTTCCATTTCTTTGTGTCGTCTTCAATTTCTTTCAGCAATGTTTTATAGTTTTCCGTGTACAGCTCTTTCACGTCTTTGGTTAAGTTTATTCCTAGGTATTTTACTCTTTTTGTTGCAATTGTAAATGGGATGGTATTCTTAATTTCTCTTTCTGCTACTTCGTTGTTAGTGTATAGAAACGCAACTGATTTTTGTATGTTGATTTTGTATCCTGCAACTTTACCATATTTGTTTATTACTTCGAAAATTTTCTGGTGGATTCTTTAGGGTTTTCTATATATAAAATCATGTCTTCTGCAAATAGTGACAGTTTCACTTCTTCCTTTCCAATTTGGATCCCTTTTATTTCTTTCTCTTGCCTGATTGCTCTGCCTAGGACTTCCAGTACTATGTTAAATAGGAGTGGTGAGAGTGGGCATCCTTGTCTGGTTCCTGTTCTTAGAGGGATAGCTTTCAGTTTTTCACCATTGAGGATGATATTAGCTGTGGGTTTCTCATATATGGTCTTTATTATGTTGAGGTACTTTCCTTTTATACCCATTTTATTCGGAGTTTTTATCATAAATGGATGCTGTATCTTGTCAAATGCTTTCTCTGCATCTATTGAGATGATCATGTGATTTTTATTCTTCATTTTATTAATGTGGTGTATCATGTTGATTGATTTGTGAATGTTAAACCATCCCTGCATACCTGAAATAAATCCCACTTGATCATGGTGTATAATCTTTTTAACATATTGTTGTATGTGATTTGCTAGTATTTTGTTGAGGATTTTTGCATTGACGTTCATCAGTGATATTGGCCTGTAATTTTCTTTTTTTTGTGTTGTCCTTGTCTGGTTTTGGTATCAGGGTAATGTCGGCTTCGTAGAATGAGTTAGGGAGCTTCCCCCCCCCTCAACTTTTTGGAAGAGTTTGAGAAGGATAGGTATTAAGTCTTCTTTGAATGTTTGATAGAATTCACCAGGGAAGCCGTCTGGTCCTGGACTTTTATTTTTGGGGAGGTTTTTGATTACTATTTCGATCTCCTTACTGGTGATTTGTGTATTCAAATTCTCTACTTCTTCTTGATCCAGTTTTGGAAGGTTGTATGATTCTAAGAATTTATCCATTTCTTCCAGATTGTCGAATTGGTTGGCATATAGCTTTCCATAGTATTCTCTTATAATCTTTTGTATTTCTGAGGTGTCTGTTGTAATTTCTCCTCTTTTATTTCTGATTTTACTTGTTTGTGCCTTCTCTCTTTTTTTCTTGGTGAGTCTAGCTAAAGGTTTGTCAATTTTGTTTATCTTTTCAAAGAACCAGCTCTTGGTTTTATTAATTTTTTCTATCCTTTTCTTTGGTCTCTATTTCATTTATTTCTGCTCTGATTTTTATTATTTCCCTTCTTCTACTGATTTTGGGCTTTGTTTGTTCTTCTTTTTCCAGTTCCTTTAGGTGCGTTGTTAGATTGTTTATTTGAGATTTTTCTTGTTTCTTGAGATAGACCTGTATTGCTATAAACTTCCCTATTAGAACCGCTTTTGCTGTATCCCATAAATTCTGGCATGTCGTATTTTCATTTTCATTTGTCTCCGGGTATTTTTTGATTTCTTCGTTTACCCAGTCATTGTTCAGTAGCATTTTGTTTAATCTCCACGTATTCATGGCTTTTCTGATTTTCTTCCTATAGTTGATTTCTAGTTTCATACCCTTGTGGTCAGAAAAGATGCTTGGTATTATTTCAATCTTCTTAAATTTATGGAGACTTGGTTTGTGGCCTAATATGTGATCAATCCTGGAGAATGTTCCATGTGCATTTGAAAACAACGTGTATTCGGTTTTTGGATGGAATGTTCTGTATATATCTACTAGGTCCATCTGTTCTAGTGTATCATTTAAGGTCAATGTTTCCTTATTGATCGTCTGTTTGGATGATCTATCCGTTGGTGTAAGTGGAGTGTTAGAGTCCCCTACTATTATTGTGTTACTGTCTATTTCTGTTTTTATGTCTGTTAATAACTGCTTTATATATTTAGGTGCACCTACATTGGGTGCGTAGATATTTGCAAGTGTTATATCCTCTTGTTGGATTGTTCCCTTGATCATTATGTAATGCCCTTCTTTGTCTCTTTTTACAGTTTTTCTTTTAAAGTCTATTTTGTCTGATATGAGTACTGCTACCCCAGCTTTCTTTTCATTGCCGTTTGCATGGAGTATCTTTTTCCATCCGTTCACTTTCAGTTTGTGAGTGTCTTTAGGTCTAAAGTGTGTCTCTTGTATGCAACATATATATGGGTCTTGTTTTTTTTATCCAATCAGCCACCCTATGCCTTTTAATTGGAGCATTTAGTCCATTGACGTTTAAAGTAGCTACTGATAAGTATGTACTTACTGCCATTTTTTAACTTTTTTTTCTCAGTGTTTTAGTAGTCCTTCTCTGTTCCTTCCTTCTTCTACACAGAATTGATGGTCTCTTTAGTTTGACCTCTGTCTGAAAGCTCTACTCTTTAACTCCCTTCCTCCCTCCTTTTTTGTTTTTCATATCATATCTAACCTCTTTTTGTGCATTTGTATCCATTACCCTCTTATCATGGAAATAGATAATTTTTCCTATTTGTGGTCTTCTCTTTTCCCCTTAAATCAGTGCCTTTAACATTTCTTGTAGCACTGGTTTCTTGGTGACAAACTCCTTTAATTTTTGCTTGTCTGGGAAATTTTTGATCTCTCCTTCCATTTTGAATGGTAACCTTGCTGGGTAGAGTATTCTTGGCTGTAAGTTTTTTCCTTTTAGCACTTTAAATATAACATGCCATTCTCTTCTAGCCTGTAAGGTTTCTGCTGAGAAGTCAGCTGATAGCCTTATGGGGTTTCCTTTGTATGTAACTTGACTTTCTCTTGCGGCTTTTACGATTCTCTCTTTATCTTTAATTCTGGACATTTTGATTATGATGTGTCTTGGTGTGGGCCTCTTTGGGTTTATCTTGTTTGGGGCTCTCTGTGCTTCCTGTACCTGGATGCCTGTTTCCTTCCTTAGGTTAGGGAAGTTTTCAGCTATTATTTCTTCAAATAGATTCTCTGCCCCTTTGTCTCGCCCTTCTCCTTCCGGGACACCTATAACACAGATGTTAGTGTGCTTGATGTTGTCCCAGAGGTCCCTTAGACTGTTCTCACTCTTTTTAATTCTTTTCTCTTTTACCTGTTGGACTTGGGTAATTTCCTCTAGTCTTTTGTCCAGCTCACAGATCCGTTCTTCCATATCCTCTACTCTGCTTTTGAGTCCCTCTAGTGAATTTTTCATTTCCAGTATTGTATTCTTCATTTCTGATTGGTTCTTTTTTATATCTTCCATTTCTTTGTTGACATTCTCACTGAGTTCATCTATTCTTCTCCCCAGATCAGTGAGCATCCTTAATACTCTTTGTTTGAACTCTCTGTCGGGTAGGTTGCTCATTTCTGTTTCACTTAGTTCCTTTTCTGGGATTTTGTCCTGTTCCCTTACTTGGAATGTATTCCTTTGCCTCCTCATTTTGCCTCTTTCCCTGTGCTTGTGTCTACGTATTAGGTAGGTCAGCTACGTCTCCTGCACTCGGATAGGTGACCTTATGTAAGTGATGGCTTAGGAGGCCTCCAGTGTGCTTCCCTCAGTTCTCAATGTTCCAGGGGTGACCCCTATGTGGGCTACGTGTGTCCTTCTGTTGTGGCCTGTTTGCTCTCCCTGTAGATGCCCAGGGAGGGCAAGTTATGCTCCTGGCCAGCTGTTGTAATGATCAGCTGCTTGTAGTTATTGTGGGCTTTTCAGTCTCTTTATCAGGTGTGGGGAGCCCCAGCACAGTTGGCTGCAAGTTCTAATACCACATTTGTGTTGCAGTATTTCTTTTAAGTGAGTAGGCCCCCAGCGTGGCAGGTTGTTATGCTCAGGGCCTTACAATTGCTATAAGCCTCCAGCCTTTAGGTCTCTTGTCGGCTCTCTGAGGATTACAGCTGGGTGGGGCTGGCCTCAGGCTCGGGAGCACTCAATTGTTTCAGGCTTTGGATGGTGGGGCAAACCCCCTATGTGGGTCTTTGAGAAGCACAAGTATTCTGCAGCTGACAAGTCTGCCGCCCACAGGTCCACACACACAGTCAACACAGTCCTGCCCCGTGTGCGCGCCCCGACCTCCCAAAGCGGACCCCGTCTCTCCTCGGTGGAAGCCCCACACACTCCACCACGGCCCCACACTCTCCGCCTGCTCCTTGTGCATGCCCTGCCCCACAGAAGTGGGCTCAGTTGCCAGGCTTCAGAGAATCCAGTCACCAATCTATGCAGGCCCACAAGTTGCCTGAGGGCTTGTTGTTGGGTGGGGCCAGTCTCTAGGGTGGGCTGCCTGCCCTGGCTGAGCTGGATTGAATCGGTGCTCTAGCGGGTGGGGCAGAGCCTAGGCTAGGAGGCCCCAGGGAGAACTCCAATGGCATCTGCCAGTGTCTGCGTCAGCACGCCCACACCATGCCACAACAATGGCCGCCGCCAATGTCCCAGTCCCTGGAGAGGTCTCACCTCTCACCGAGATGCACACAGGGCCTATTAGGTGAGTCTCTTTTCACCAAAGCACTGTGCACCTTTCTTTCTGGTGATTTTAGGTTGCTTTCTGAAACGGGTGAGTTTGTGCGTGGGCCCTTCAAGAGCCGGTTTTAATTTCTTTGTGAACCAGCTTTTCTGGGGGTACTCCCCAATGTTTTAGTAGCAGGCAAAGCCAGATATTATGCCACTCGTCTCGATTGTGCTGGGTCCACAAAATGCCCACAGCGGGGGTGCTCCCGGCTCAGGGCCCCCCACCTCCAGGGAGGGCTGTGTACCTGTGGGCTGCTCCCGGGCGGCCGTGAGGTGCTGCGGCTTGTGAAGGCGGCGTTTTTCCTCTCCAGAAGGGAGTTTCTGCCTCTTCTACCTCAGTTAGGATTGTCCGTTGTTGCAGGAGTTCCTCTTATCCAGTTTTCAGTTCTGTCTCAGGGGTAATTTTTCCATGAGTAGTTGTAAATTGGCTGTGTCTGGGGGAGGAGGTGAGTTCAGAGTCTGCCTATGCCACCATCTTGACTTCCTCCGAGTACAAATAATTTTAATAAAGTTCTGTGATGACTATTTTCACTTCTTCTGTGAGTGGTTACTTTCCCATACTTTGAAATCTTCCCTAAATAAATGCTGTGATTATTAGTTTTTGGTAACTCATGCCTTTCCCACTAGGTAGAACAATTTGGTTGATTCTTCCTCCCACTAATGCCTCCAACACCATGTCAATATTTCACTCAGACCATGAAGAAAAAATATTTTTTTAAAGTGCAAACATATATCCTGATGTTCTGCCATTTAAAGATTCTTCATGCTTCCCAGCACAAGAAAGTTCAATGGCTTCCTTGTTTTTATTCAGAGCTAAGAGTACTTTCTTGAACCTTGGGTAACTCATTCCATTAGAGGCATATTTCAAGGTCATGGGAAAAAATATCTTTCTCCATATGTACAGAGAATTCACTGAGCTCCTTAAGTGGAGCATTTGTTTGGCTTAGAAGACCATATTGTAGGATATTCTTGAGTTCTCATGGGCTTCCATCAGTGCAGGCAGATGCACCAACAATCTAAGAATATTCTGGACCTCATGTTTGCCATGATGGATATTAACAGGAACCATGAGCTCTTACCAAACACAACCTTATGATATCATGTCTACTGTGCCAAGCACAGTGATTAAGGGCCCTTTGAGAGCACCATGATGTGACCTCAGGACAGAACTAGATTGACCTTATTGCTACCTGTGAGAAGCAGAACAATTTATGGCCACAGTGTGGGAAGCACTTCTTATTTTCTGCCCAGATGGGGCCACTACTGGAACTGTACAATTCCCACAGGTGCAAATGAAAGTAGGGTGGGGAAGGGCAGTGATGAAATGTAGTTTCCTCAGCACTATGTTTTGGAAACTCAACAGTGTGAGAGAAGAGAGCCAGAATTATGTGCCGTCCCAGGTGAATGCACATTATTTGTATGGTGTGTCCTTTATTTGAAGTGTAGATGAGGAGTTAGGAATTAAAACAAAAACAAAAACAAAAACAAAACAGGCATTCCTGACTTAGGATGTCAGAGTGATTTCCAGGAAACCTGCTTTTTGACTATTGTTTTCCAGTTAGTTCCTAAAGAGAAGATGAAAAACAGATAATGAAATGGAAATCTCTTCTCCATCTCTCAATGCTTGATGCTGAATATCTGCATAACTTTCCTTCCAGTGTTGGATGGGTGACTGATTAGTGATGCTACTGCCCAGCAGTGTTCCCCGTTTATGATGAGCACTGCTTGCAAACTGGGCCTTCCTTTTCTGTCTTCATTGAGATCACTTATAGTTCTTTGGCTCTGCCCCTCAGTTTCCATCTGTCAGATGGTCTCTAGGGATACTTCTGTCCCTGGGTGTGGTGGAGTTATTGCTGAAGTTTAGAAGGACTTGGGTTGGGCTGTTTGACTCAGATGATATCAAAGGTGAGCATTTCCTCAGGGAATTGGGAGAGCAAATGGTCAGAAATGGTATCTGTGCATACTGCATGGAGAGGATGCCCGTCATGGAGTGATTCCAATGCTGTCGGGATGAACATTACTCTCTAGTATCATAGACTCACCAATCAGGGAGATTATTTAGACAAAACCCAGTTTTCTGATAAATCTCATTATAGATGGATTAAATAGCATAATCACTAGATAACCAAGTAGGGGGTGGATAATAACCACGGAGAGTGCTTTAACCACCACTGAGAAAGAATCTTTGCTTGTGTTTTCCATGGGATACAAATATTTTCATGTCAGAAACATTTTCTAAAGTCAACCATTCTGAGTACACAGAAGTCACTTTCTTCTGAGATGAAGGCTTGTTTTTGCTCCCAATGCTCAATAAGAGTATTGTGAATCTGACTGAAGTGTTGGAAGGATGCCCATCTAATGCATCCCTGGTATTTTACCTAAACTCAGTGGATTCGCCTCCTGGTGAGTGCAGAGCAGAAAAGCACAACCAAGCAGAAGTAGGTGAAGAAAGGTTTATTACTTGCACAAGCAATGGAGAACACCAGGGATCACCCCCAAATCAGTGCCTCCCCATACAAGGGCTTAGGGGTGCTTTTATTGTGACATCATAGTACGGTTCATGAATATTCAGTTAAGGAAAAGGCAGGAGATCAGTGTTTATTGCCTAACAGTCATGTTCCTTCAAGGCTTATGGATAGTATGTATACATGATACTACATACATCACATGATCTAGAAATGGCTGCTTGGTCCCTCCCAGAGGAGGAGAATTTAAAATGTTATTGAGAGAAGTCAAGATGGCGGCATAGGCGGACTCTGAACTCACCTCCTCCCATGGACACAGCCAATTTACAACTATTCTTGGAACAATCACCCCTGAGAGAGAACTGAAAACTGCAACAAACAACAATCCTAATTGAGGTGGAAGAGGCAGAAATTCCCTTCTGGAGAGAAAAAAAAACGCCACCTTCCCAAACCACAGCACTTCATGGCCACCCAGGAGCAACCCAAAGGTACACAGCCTTCCCTGGAGGAGCAGGAGACCTGAGCTGGGGAGTGCTCCTGCTATAGGCATTTTTTGGACCCAGCACAACCTAGCCAAGTGGCATAATATCTGACTTTGCTTGCTACTAACAACATTGGGGAATACCCGCAGAAAACTTGGTTCACAAAGACATTAAATCCGGCTCTTAAAGGGCCCACGCACACATTCACCTGTCTCGGAAGGCAACCTAAAATCACCAGAAAGAAAGGTGCACAGTCCTTTGGTGAAAAGATACTCACCTGATAGGCTCCGAGTGCATCTCGGTGAGAAGTGACACCTCTCCAGGGACTGGGACTTTGGCAGCAGCCATTGTTGTGGCATGGTGTGGGCGTGCTGACGCAGACACTGGCAGATGCCATTGGAGTTCTCCCTGGGGTCTGCTAGCGCAGGGTCTGCCCCACCCACTAGAGCACCGATTTAATCCAGCTCAGTCAAGGCAGGCAGCCCACCCTAGGGACTGGCCCCACCCAACAACAAGCCCATAGGCAAATTGTGGGCCTGCATAGATTGGTGACTGGATTCTACACAGCCTGGCAACTGGGTCCACCTCTGTGGGACAGGGCGTGCACAAGGAGCTGGTGGAGAGTGGGCGGCATTGGTGGCTTGTGAGGGTTCCTGCCTTGGAGAGTCTGGGTCAACTTCAGGGGGGGTCAGGGCATGCACCTGGGGCAGGAGTGTGTTGACTGTGTGTGTAGACTTGTGGGTAGCAGGGCTTGTCAGCTGCAGAAGACTTGTGCTTCTCAAAGACCCACATATGGGATTGGCCTTACCTTCCAAAGCCTGAGCGGTGCTCCCGTGCCTGAGACCAGCCCCACCCAACTGCAATCCTCAGAAAGCTGACAAGAGCCTTATAGCCTGGAGGCTTATAGCAGTTGTAAGCCCCTGAGCCTAACAACCAGCCATGCTGGGGCCCTACTCACTTAATAGAAAACTGCAACAGGAATGTGCTATTAGACCTTGCAGCTAACTGTGCTGGGGCTCCCCAGACCTGATAAAGAGACTGAAGGGCCAACATCAACTACACGCAGCTAAGCATTACAACCAGCTGGACAGGAGGACAGCTCAGCCTCCCTGGGCAACTACGGGAAGAGCAACCCCGCCATAACAGAAGGACACACGTAGCCCACACAGGAGTCACTCCTGGAACATTTGGAACTGGTGATGAGAGGGAAGCACACTGTCAGACCTCATAAGGCATCACTTATATAAGGTCACCTCTCCAAGATCAGGAGACATAGCTGACCTACCTAATACTTAGACACAAGCACACGGAAAGAGGCAAAAGAATATGTTCCAAGTAAGGGAACAGGAAAAAAACCCCAGCAAAGGAACTGAGTGAAACAGAAATGAGCTACCTACCAAACAGAGAGTTCAAACAGAGCAACCTACCAAACAGAGAGTTAAGGATGCTCACTGATCTGGGGAGAAGAATGGATGAACTCAGTGAGAATGTCAACAAAAAGAAATGGAAGATATAAAAAAGAACCAATCAGAAATGAAGAATACAATACTGGAAATGAAAAATTCACTAGAGGGACTTAAAGGCAGAGTAGAGGATACAGAAGAATGGCTCTGTGAGCTGGACGAAAGACTAGAGGAAATTACCCAAGTCGAACAGGTAAAAGAGAAAAGAATTAAAAAGAGTGAGAACAGTCTAAGGGACCTCTGGGACAACATCAAGTGCACTAACATCCGTGTTATAGGTGTCCCAGAAGGAAAAGAGCCAGACAAAGGGGCAGAGAATCTATTTGAAGAAATAATAGCTGAAAACTTCCCTAACCTAAGGAAGGAAACAGACATCCAGGTACAGGAAGCACAGAGAGCACCAAAAAAGATAAACCCAAAGAGGCCTACACCAAGACACATCATAATCAAAATGTCCAGAATTAAAGATAAAGAGAAAATCCTAAAAGCTGCAAGAGAAAGACAAGTTACATACAAAGGAAACCCCATAAGGCTATCAGCTGACTTCTCAGCAGAAACCTTACAGGCTAGAAGAGAGTGGCATGATATATCTAAAGTACTAAAGGGAAAAAACCTACAGCCAAGAATACTCTACTCAGCAAGGTTATCATTCAAAAGGGAAGGAGAGATAAAAAGTTTCCCAGACAAGCAAAAATTAAAGGAGTTTGTCATCAAGAAACCCATTCTACAAGAAATGCTAAAGGGACTTATCTAACGGGGAAAGAGAAGACCACAAAGAAGAAAAATTATCTATTTCCATGATAAGAGGGGTAACAGATACAATGCACAAAAAAGATGTTAGATATGATATCCAAAACATAAAATGTGGGAGGAGGGGAGTTAAAGAGTAGAGCTTTCAGATAGAGGTCAAACTAAAGAGACCATCAACTTAACATAGATTGCTATATACGTAGGTTATGGTATATGAACCCCATGGTAATCACTAAAAGGAAACCTATGATAAATACACAAAAAACTAAGAGAAAGGAAGCCAAAAATAATACTAAAGAAAGCCATCAAACCACAGGGGAAGAGAGCAAGTGGAGAAGAAAGGAACAGAGAAGAAATACTAAAACATTGAGGAAAAAATATTACAAAATGGCAGTAAGTACGTACTTATCAATAGCTACTTTAAACGTCAATGGACTAAATGCTCCAATTAAAAGGCATAGGGTAGGGGCCAGCCCCGTGGCTTAGTGGTTAAGTGCGCGCGCTCCGCTGCTGGTGGCCTGGGTTCAGATCCCGGGCGCGCACCGATGCACCACTTCTCTGGCCATGCTGGGGCTGCGTCCCACATGCAGAAACTGGAAGGATGTGCAACTACGACATGCAACTATCTACTGGAGCTTTTGGGGGGAAAAAAAAGAGGAGGATTGGCAATACATGTTAGCTCAGAGCTTGTCTTCCTCAGCAAAAAGAGGAGGATTAGCATGGAGGTTAGCTCAGGGCTGATCTTCCTCACACACACACACACACACACACAAAGGCATAGGGTCGCTGATTGGATAAAAAAACAAGACCTATATATATGCTGCATACAAGAGACACACTTCAGACCTAAAGACACTCACAAACTGAAAGTGAAGGGATGGAAAAAGATACTCCATGCAAATGGCAATGAAAAGAAAGCTGGGGTAGCAATACCCATATGAGACAAAATAGACTTTATTTATTTTTATAATTTTTATTTGTTTATTTTTTTCCCCCCAAGCCCCAGTAGATAGTTGTATGTCATAGCTGCACATCCTTCTAGTTGCTGTATGTGGGACATGGCTTCAGCATGGCTGGAGAAGCAGTGTGTCAGTGCACGCCCGGGCTCTGAACCCAGGCCACCAGCAGTGGAGTGCGCACACTTAACTGCTAAGCCATGGGGCCGGCCCCAAAATAGACTTTAAAACAAAAACTGTAACAAGAGACAAAGAAGGGCATTACATAATGATCAAGGGAACGATCCAACAAGAGGATATAACACTTGCAAATATCTACGCACCCAATGTAGGTGCACCTAAATATATAAAGCAGTTATTAACAGACATAAAAACAGAAATAGACAGTAACACAATAATAGTAGGGGACTCTAACACTCCACTTACACCAATGGATAGATCATCCAAACAGAATATCAATAAGGAAACATTGGCCTTAAATGACACACTAGAACAGATGGACCTAGTAGATATATACAGAACATTCCATCCAAAAACCAAAGAATACACATTCTTTTCAAATGCTCATGGAACATTCTCCAGGATTGATCACATATTAGGCCACAAACCAAGTCTCCATAAATTTAAGAAGATTGAAATAATACCAAGCATCTTTTCTGACCACAAGGGTATGAAACTAGAAATCAACTATAGGAAGAAAATCAGAAAAGCCACGAATACGTGGAGATTAAACAAAATGCTACTGAACAATGATTGAGTCAACGAAGAAATCAAAGAAGAAATCAAAAAATACCTGGAGACAAATGAAAATGAAAATACGACATTGCCAGAATTTATGAGATACAGCAAAAGCGGTTCTCATAGGGAAGTTTATAGCAATACAGGCCTATCTCAACAAACAAGAAAAATCTCAAATAAACAATCTAACAACACACCTAAAGGAATTGGAAAAAAAAGAACAAAACCCAAAATCAGTAGAAGAAGGGAAATAATAAAAATCAGAGCAGAAATAAATGAAATAGAGACTAAAAAAAATAGAGAAAATTAATAAAACCAAGAGCTGCTTCTTTAAAAAGAGAAACAAAATTGACAAACCTTCTGCTAGGCTCACCAAGAAAAAAAAAGAGAAGGCTCAAATAAGTAAAAGCAGAAATTAAAGAGGAGAAATTACAATGGACACCTCAGAAATACAAAGTATTATAAGAAAACACTATAAAAAGCGATATGCCAACAAATTGGATAATATAGAAGAAATGGATAAATTCTTAGACTCATACAACCTTCCAAAACTGAATCAATAAGAAATAGAGAATTTGAATAGAGCAATCACCAGTAAGGACATTGAAACAGTAATCAAAAACCTCCCCAAGGGCCAGCCCCATGGCTTAGCGGTTAAGTGCGTGCGCTCCGCTGCTGGTGGCCTGGCTTCGGATCCCGGGCGCGCACAGACACACTGCTTCTCCGGCCATGCTGAGGCCGCGTCCCACATACAGCAACTAGAAGGATGTGCAGCTATGACATACAACTATCTACTGGGGCTTTGGGGGGAAGAAATAAATAAATAAAATCTTTAAAAGAAAAAAAACCTCCCCAAAAATAAAAGTCCAGGACCAGATGGCTTCCCTGGTGAATTCTACCAAACATTCAAAGAAGACTTATTACCTATCCTTCTCAGACTCTTCCAAAAATTGAAGAGTAGGGGAAGCTCCCTAACTCATTCTACAAAGCCAACATTACCATGATACCAAAACCAGACAAGGACAACACAAAAAAGAAAATTACAGGCCAATATCACTGATGAACATCGATGCAAAAATCCTCAACAAAATACTAGCAAATCGCATACAACAATACATTAAAAAGATTATACACCATGATCATGTGGGATTTATTCCAGTGATGCAGGGATGGTTCAACATCCACAAATCAATCAACATGATCCACCACATTAATAAAATGAGGAACAAAAATGACACGATCATCTCAATAGATGCAGAGAAAGCATTTGACAAGATGCAGCATCCATTTATGACAAAAACTCTGAATAAAATGGGGATAGAAGGAAAGTACCTCAACATAATAAAGGCCATATATGAGAAACCCACAGCTAATATCATCCTCAATGGTGAAAAACTGAAAGCTATCCCTCTAAGAACAGGAACAGACAAGGATGCCCACTCTCACCACTCCTGTTTAACATAGTACTGGAAGTCCTGGCAGAGCAATCAGGCAAAAAAAAGAAATAAAAGGGATCCAAATTGGAAAGGAAGAAGTGAAGCTGTCACTATTTGCAGAGGACGTCATTTTATATATAGAAAACCCTAGAGAATCCACAAAAAAACTTTAGAATTAATAAATGAATATGGTAAAGTTGCAGGATACAAAATCAACATACAAAAATCAGTTGCATTTCTATACACTAACAATGAAGCAGCACAGAGAGAAATTACGAATACAATCCCATTTATAATTGCAACAAAAAGAATAAAATACCTAGGAATAAACTTAGCCAAAGAGGTGAAAGATCTGTACACTGAAAACTATAAAACATGCTGAAAGAAATTGAAGAAGACACAAAGAAATGGAAAGATATTCCATGCTCCTGGATTGGAAGAATTAACGTAGTTAAGATGTCCATACTTCCTAAAGTAATCTATGGATTCAATGCAATCTCTATCAAAGTTCCAACAACATTTTTCACAAAAATAGAACAAAGAATCCTAAAATTTATATGGAACAAGAAAAGACCCCGAATAGCCAAAGTGATATGTGTATATATATACACATACACACACACACAATGGAATACTACTGGGCCATAAAAAAGGATAAAATCTGGCCATTTGTGATATCGTGGATGGACCTTGAGGGTATTAAGCTAAGCAAAATAAGTCAGAGGGAGAAGGTCAAATACCGTATGATCTCACTCATAAGTAGAAGATAAAAACAACAACAAACAAACACATAGAGACAGAGATTGGATTGGTGGTCACCAGAGGGGATCAGGGGAGGGAGGAGGGCAAAAGGGATGATTAGGCACACGTGTGTGGTGATGGGTTGTAATTAGTATTTGGGTGGTGAACATGATATAATCTATGCAGAAATAGAAGTATAATGACGTATGCCTGAAATTTATACAATGTTACAAACCAATATTACTGCAATAAAAAAATTAATTAATTTTTAAAAATCTCAAAAAAAAGATTAAATTGTCAACTCTATCAATTTAAATGTAAGACACCATTATTAGCGCATCTTAATTTCAGAGATGTTAAAATGTAAAAAAAAGTATGTCTAAAAATCAGTGCTATATGGAATATTCCCACTATTAATTCCACTGTAAATAAAATATCTGTTTTACTTAAGCCAAAACAAAACAAAAAAATGTTATTGAGATCATAAAGAGAACCGTTCACTACAGTTCACTTAAGAGCAGTTTGAGGCGGCTAGAACTTGCTTCAGCTAGCTTGCTTGTGGGAACCTTCTGTGGTTCTGTGGTTAGGCTCTTCCTGAAACTTTCCATCTGCAAAACAGTCAACAGATAATAGTTTTAATAAGATCCTCCGTACCCTTTTCTTTGCCTACTTCCCTAGTCACAGTATCTGTGCTTGTGTACCTATTTAGCAAAAGTATGTCAGACTCTAGTTGTCAAGAAAGATCAAAATGGAGAGAGACTAATTATTGCATATGGTGAGGTGACTTTCAATTGTGTGTGTTTGTAAACAAGGATCGCGGTTTCACAAGTCTCTTCCCAACACTACCTGTCAAAGCAAGTGTCTCTGGAGAGGAGGAGTTCTGGCTGGCATTCTGCTCAGACACCTAAACTCAGGGGCCTGTCACTCAAACACAAGGGGGCGAGTCTTGCGAACTGTCCAATCGGAGGCAGCGCTGGGGCAGGTGGGTGGGGCGAAGCTCTCCAACCGACCCGGAAGTTGCTGCTCGCTCCAGCCACGCTGGGGGTTTCGTGTCCGTGCCGTTAAAGGCTCTACGTGGCTCTGCCGCCTATTCTGTCGGGTTGTGACCTGTACTGACGTCGGTAGTCGGTGAGAAGGACGCCGGGGGACCCAGGAAACCTAGAAATTGTGAGAGTTCGGCCTGAGTCAGGATTTGGGGGAGGAGTGCCTGGCCCAACGTGGACTTCCCTTCGCGCTCCTGCGGTGCTCGGGGTCGGTTGCCGCCTGCCGTTAACGGTCCCTGGTGGCTCTGTCACAGCCTGTGTCACGCTGTGATCTGCACTGGCCGTGGGAGTCATAGGAAGGACTCAGGGGGACCCAGGAGACTAGAAATGGTGAGTGTGCGGCCCCGGGTGAGGAGACGGGGAGGAGGGCTGGTCGGAACCGGCCGTGGCGGGACCGGCCTCCCCGCGGTCACCTCCGAGTCTGCGGACCCGAGTCCGCGGGGGCGCCGCTCGGACCTCAGTCCCCTCCGGCCGCAGCGTGGGGGCGGGGCCGGCAGCCGGGACCCCGGGCGTCCTGTGGTCACTGCGCGCGGCGACTTCGGCCCCGGAGCCTCTCTGGGCAGCTCTGCGCCCGCAGCCCCGCGTGTCCCCAGATGGTGCGGTGACCACGGGGAGGGTCATCGGGGACAATCGTGACTCGGTCTCCAGGATTCATTCATGGAATGAGCTTTGGTCTGTGGCGTCCTCAGGCCTTCCTTTCCCTTGAAGAGGACACCCATTTTCTTCTGAATTTTCTACATATTTGGGGAGCAGAGTCTCAAATCCACGACTCTATACCCCCAGTCTAGGTCTTCCTAGGCCTGGCAACAAATGCCTGAGTTTCCAATCTATGCCCACATTCGCAAATGCCAACTTCCTGTCTCGGATTCACAGCATTATTATCAACTATTTGTTCTCCTGGTGGATTTGAAACAGATGCAATATTTTAATTATCATTTTCTCACAGTAAATGGATGGCTGTTTTTAAAAGATTTATTTTGTGTGTGTGGGTATTTTACATGAGTGAAAAGCAGCCTATAACCACCTGGAAGTACATTGTATGAAATACTTGAGCCTCTCCCCCCAGGATCTTTCTGGGCACAGACAGCCTATGGGAAATTCTTTGGGTGGAGTTTCCTCTTGAGAAACTCTCCTGGATGATCTGCCCTGTCAGCACTGTCCCTATCTGAATTAGTCACCTTTGAAAGACTTATTCACTTAATTTTAGTCACAGGTTTTCAATGAATAAAAATTTATTTAATTAATACGACTTCAAACACAATATAAAATATTTCCAAAGATGCAAGAAAGAGGTAAATTTGGGAAAAAATAAAATATTCCAGTTTTACATTGCATGTACTAAATTCTTCTTTCCCTTTTTTTCCTCCTATCATGGATAGTAATATTCTGAGTTCTGTTCTTTTATTTTAGGTGAGTTCTAATGGATTTTCAGGGCTTAAACTTGAAATATTCAAGTATGATTAATAGTTTAATAAAAATTCTTGTCATAGCATACTATATTAACATCTTTTTTCCCCAGAGTGCAATACATTCTTGTGGGGTTTCTTGTTGAGCCAGCAAAGTGACATACAATTTGCTTCCCTCAGTTCCACATAAAGACTGGTTTGAGTGTTTTAGGTGAATTGTTCAAACGCTGGCTTTTATGTAGTTTAAAACGTCAGTGGTGGTCCAAAAAACCCTCCAGTGGGGCAGAGGCCTGAGGGCAGTGGATCTAAGCTAAGGCCCCCTTGGGCCTCCAAAGGGAAGGACTTGAAGGCTCAATTGTTCTTCCTAGGGAGCCTCCCCCTGCAGGTGTCCTACTGCTCACACCCCCCATGGAAGGAGCCTCTATACTGAGAGGAGCTGCAGAGCCCTGGAAAGCTGGGGGTGCACGTGCACATGGGGGTGGGGAGTGATGCCCTTTCTGAGGTTGTAACTGTGGTTTCCTTGGGCCTGTTTCTAGACATAAATTGCAGTTTTGCATCCACAGTGTATGTGCACTCAGAGTGTAATTTGTTTACATTGAGAAAGTCTGTGAAAGTCAGGAGTTCTGTGTCCTGGATTAGGGTCCATTAATTTGGGAGTTGATTTGGGTCAGAACCTTCAACTGACTCCAGCTGAGTTTTCCTCATTGTGAGAAGGGAAGCCTGAGAGAGGGAGCATTTGCATTATTCCCTGGGGAGAGGAGGGTGTGTGGAGCTCCCAGAGTTCACTCCTGTGGCTGCTCAGGTGCCCCACCCTCCTCCACCAGGGACTGACCCACTCCAGGGGTTCTGTCTCAACCAGGAGGGTCAGGAATATGGAAGCTTCTGAGTGTGGCTTTCCTTCTGTCCTGTGGGAAGCAGGTTGCTTATCTGTGCTGATTCCAATATTTGTGTTTCTTTCCTTTGGATTCTTTTATGGATTGAATAGTGCAGCCCTTTGGCTCTACTTTCCCTTAGCACTTGGGCCCTGACACTGTAAGTTGATGGAGAGATAGGATGTGAGGAAAGCAAGAAAATTTTTCAGTTTTAGATCAGTTTTTCTATGTGCATGTCTCTACAGAATACAGAAATTTAAAAGGCTAAAATAATTGAAATTCTATTTTAATTGATGTGAGAAAATCTTCTGAAAGTTTATGTAAATCTTTGAAAATACAAAACATTTAAGTATTTAAACTCAAACCCTGATTGCATTATAGTATGCTTACTCCTGAAAATAACTCCAATGTGTGATAGAGGGGAAGGACAAACTAGTATGGTATATGTCCTTTTAGTTAGAAAGAGATGTGAAATTTTATTTTGTTTGGTTAACACTTTTGTAACTGTTAGTGTTTAAAGGAATTAAATCTTAGAATGGTTTCCTATGTATGAGTTAAAATTAAAGAATATAAATTTCTCTGTTTATTTGAAATAACTCTATAAGGTAGCAAAGTCTAACTTAAGAAGACTCACTGCCAACATATCCTGATCACCTCTAGCACTGTTACTCAAGTAACCCCAAATACACAGTTTTGATAATTTTTGAGCCCCTGTTAGTGTTTATTTATATAAACCAATCAAGAATGCATATTTTTCTTACCCGCTTTGTCCTTGTAATGAGCAGTTAGACTCCACATTTTTAGATGACGCTCACAGCTTAAGCCTCACCCCACCCTCTTCCCCTTGTGCCCCCACCTGGACAAGCTGATGAGAAAGTCTTGCTGTTCTCTCCTCTAGAGCAGGCAGGAGGTTCCCGTCACACAAGCCCCTGCCTGTGTGCAGAACTCTTGCCCTGGCCCCACCCCCAAGCACAGTGCACACCCAGGCCAGGCTCCATTCCTTGCTTTCGGAGCCCTTCCAGAGCTGCTTGAGAGGCCGGCCCTGTCCTCCCCCTCAGACCTGTATTATGTGAATTCTAAGCCTTTTCCTACTGTGTGTGTGTGTGTGTGTGTGTGTGTGTGTGCACGCGCGCGTGCGCACGCGCGCACGTGCCACCCTGGCATCAGTCTCAGCAACGGACCCACCCCTCTGCAGTGACCATAACAGTTGTGCCCTGAGCAGCGTGTCCAGACATGACCCCCACCCGTGGGTCTGTCATCTCCTGCTCTGACTTGCTCACCTGCTCTGCTGCCTGGTGGCAGCCTGCACTGTGGGCTGCTGCTTGCTGGGGAGCCTGTGCTGTGAGCTATGCTGCCCCGTGTTGCACTGTTGACCCACCAAGCCTCAGTTCTAGGTTCAGCTGACCAGAGTCGGTAATTTGAGGAATTTGTAGGCATTTGGGAGCAGGACTATGTGATTGGGGCCTCCTTAAATGAGTCCTGGGTCAATGTCTTTGCTGGGATTTATCTGTGTGTTAGGGTGAAGCTGTGACAGAGGCTGGATGGGCCTGACACACCCCAGGGATGGGGGTGGTAGAGAGAGACTATATCCTTTGCAGGGGGTGTGTCCAGCAGATGGTCACTTCTGTAAGAGCAGTCAATTTAAAAAATAGAGAGAAGAGGGGGGAAAGGCAGGCAGTAGGTGGTGGGCTGAGTCCACACTCCTAATACCAGAGGGCTTGCCAGGACCCTGTGTACCTCTGCTGCCCCTGCTTCTACTATGACAAAGATCCTGACCTTCAGGGTTATAGGGGACAACACCCATAGCACCCCCATGGCACAATATATTGGTTCAAACCTGACTAAGCCCAAGGTTTAAACCTTATAAAGCAACCAGTTGTCATGAGGGAGGCTCCTAACCCTTATGGCACTGTTTTGAGACTTTCAGTGGAAAACAATTTATAAATACCAGGGTAGAGAGGCACTCCCTCCCCTGAAGTGTATCTCATGATGAAGGAAACAAAACAGGAAAGATCAGAAGAAAGGAAACAATAGATAAAATACTGAAACAAAAGTCCACAATTGGACCCAATTGGTCATCCAGAATATACTAAAAGAATGTACATAACAAAACAGAGAAAGGTACACTGATTGGCTTTTGGGCCTGTACAACATAGGTTCTGAATTAATTTTCCTACCTGATATAATGCACTAATTCAGAAACCTTCAAGAAGTTAATCAATACTAAGTATTAAATTACTGTTATACCTGAGATGCCACTAAATTTAAGTAAGGTGCCTCTGATGATCTTAGGGGTGTTAATGAATATAAGATAAAGGACAAATAGGATAAATGTTTCATCTTTAGCCGTCAGAACATAAGCTTGATAAATTCTCCATGGTTATATCACCCATTGTCATAAAATATCTCATAGTGCGTTGGGAATCACTGAATGAATGATCAAGAATTACAATTAATGAAGTCTTTGACACTTACACACTGGCGTGACAAATTGGGACTCCAATGACCTTATCCTACAAATAACGTAGTTAATATGGCCCAATGTAAATTACCCAGGGCCTTGAAGGATTGAAAACTATAGAAAATCTAGTTAGTGAAGGGTTGATTATTCCCAGTGCTTCTTCTAACAGCTCAGTTTGTCCTGTTATTAAACCTAGAAAGAGTGAATGACACCTCAGAGTGGTTTACATCAACTTGAGGCTATGGTTGCACCACACAGACCTCTCTACCCAGTCCCCAACAGTGGGGAAATTACTGACTACAACCAATCAGCAAGTGATAAATATCCTGCTCTCACAGATTTGGCTAAGTCTGTGCTGTAGTGCCTATGTTAACAGCCTCTCAGCTGCACTTGGCCTTCACCTCTGAAGGGACATGATGCACCTTTACTGGGTTTTCCTCATGGATCTTCAACAGCTGTGCCCTCCCACACAGTCATTGCAGCAGGATCTGAACTGCATCCTTGTTTCTCCAAGAACATAGGTGTGATGTTACATTAATGACATCTCCTCTGAGAACATTTAGGAATACAAATATTTAAAAAAGGAGCTCACAAAAAATTGATGGGACATTGCCACTCATATGATGTGAGGTCCTGACAACTTTGTTAAATTTCTGGAAATTATTTGACAATGTGAAACTCGCTCCTTCTCTGATACTATGAAGAAATACCTATGGTTCCTCTAAGCACCCATAACATCTACTAGGTTCTTTTGTTCCAGAGGTAACATATTTTGTGTACAAATTTTACTTGAGCCCATTTGTGCTGTTACTTGCAAATTTGCCACCTTGAATGGGCACCCCTACCATGAAAGTCTGGAGGCTGTTTCAAATTCTCATACAATCAACACTCCTGTTAGTGCCCTCAGAGACTCCTTGATTATAGAGACCTCAGTGACCTTCTGTCATGCCTACTGGGGTACCCATGATGGCCATAAGTTGTCCATAGGTTTCTTTTTTTTTTTTTTTTAAAGATTTTATTTATTCAGTTTTTTCCCCCCAAAGCCCCAGTAGATAGCTGTATGTCATAGGTTCACATCCTTCTAGTTGCTGTACGTGGGACTCGGCCTCACGTTGGACGGAGAAGTGGTGCCTTGGGGCGCTCCCGGGATCCGAACCCGGGCCGCCAGCATCAGAGCGCGCACACCCAACCGCTAAGCCACGGAGCCGGCCCTGTCCATAGGTTTCTGATGCAAGAACCTGCCCTAGGCCCCACACTGTATGCCATTAGAGCTGCAATGACCTCTACTTATGAGGCTATCCTGAAAGTAGATGGCCCTGAGCATGGGACCATCTACCCAGCAGTCCATTTTGACTCAGGACCTGGAAACAGCCCCACAAGAGCTCAGCATGGCTGCTGAGACCCCTGGAGACATGATGGAGCCAAACCTGGGCCCTCTGGGATATCCTACCCACAGGAGAGAGTGGCATTTGCCATCCCTATTCTCCTGCCAGGTGCCATTGTGTAGAAGGAGGTCACCCCTTCCCCAGAACCCCTAGCTCCCTAGGGAGCTCCTTAGGACTCCCTGAGTGAAAAGCAATGGGAGTTCATAGACTTTAAGGACAACATATACCACATTTGTATATGATGGAACTCAGGCAGAGCCATTGCTTTTCATGTGTTAATTGTGACATGTCTGATGAAGGACTGGACCCAAGGGTCATGACAACTGACCGTACATCCAGCAGTCATCTTAGCACCAACCAACACTTGGCTCCAGCTGCAGACATTACAGACTATGCGTGATTCCCTGAGAGTTACACTTTTGTGGAAAAGAACTCTGAGGATCTGTTGCCTCACAGTTACCTACAATAGAAATCAAAGTAACACTTGTCTCTACACATATGAAGGCCACATGCAAAGCCTCACCAGGACACTCTTTATCCACATGGGAGTTCCAGACACTACTGATAGTAATGAAGACACTCATTTCACTTCTCAGAATACACAGTACTGGCCTCTAAACAAGGCATTCAATGGAAGGTTCTCGTCTCTTCCAAGTCTCAGGTTGCAGGCCTCATAGAGCATCATTATGGCTTATTGAAATAAGTTCAAATTAATTGAATGACAGATGATGGTCTGTTTCTCTCATGAGTCAGTCATCAGGGGTGACTATTAATGCATCTGTCTTTATCTTTTATTCCTAGTAGACTTTGGTTTTTTTTGAAAGCAGTTTTAGGTTTACAGAAAACTTGATCAGAAAGTACAGAGATATCTCACATAACCCCTCTGCCTCCACACAGGTTGCCGTATATTGTATGTCTTATATTACTGTGGTAGATTTGTTACATTTGATGAGCCTATTTGACGCATGAAAGTTCACAGTTTACATTAGTGTTGACTCTGTGTTATACAATCTCTGGGCTTTGGCTAATGTAGAATGACCTGTCTCCATCATTTCTGTATCATATGGAATATTTGCTCTGTCCTAAAAATCTCCCGTGCTCCACCTATTCATTCATCCCTCCCTCCCACCCCCAAATCCCTGGCAACCAATGATCTTTCAGATTCTTGTACTTCTATCTTTTCCACAATCTCATATGCTTGGAATCATAGTGTGTAGCCTTGTTATATTGGCTTCTTTCAACTAGTAATATGATTTCAAGGTTTGTCCATGTGTTTGTGGCTTGATAACCTCATTTCTATTCCTCATTGAAGAATACTTCATCCTATGGATGTACCAGTGATTGTTTATCCATTCGCCTATTTAAATTATCTTGGTTACACCTAGGTCTTGACAATTATGCATAAAGCTCCTATAAACATTCATGTGCAGGGTTTTTGTGAACATCAGTTTTCAACTCATTTGGGTAAGTTGAACAACATGATTGCTGTATCATTTGTAAGTGTAGGCTTAGTTTTTAAGAAACTGCCTTTCTTCTGAAGTAGGCATACCAGTTTCCATTCACACCAGCAATGAATGAGGGTTCCTGTTGCTCTGCATCATCACCATCTTTTGGTGTTCTCAGTGTTTTTAATTTCAGCCATTGTAGTAAGTGTCTGGTGATATCTCATTCCTCTTTTATTTGAAGTTTCCCAGTGACATATGATTTTGAGCATGTTTTCATATGCTTATTTACCATCTGTGTGTCATTGTTGAAGTGTGTGTTCAAATTTTTTGCCCATTTTTAAATGAGTTGTTTGTCTTCTTTTTCTTGAGTTTTAAGAATTCTTTAGATGTTTTTGGTATCAATCCTTTATCAGATAAGTGATTTCCAAAGATTTTCTGCCAGTTTGTGGCTTGTGCTTTTGTTCTATACACATTGTGTTACACTAAGTGAAGGTTTTTATTTTCATGAAGTCGAATTTATTTTTTCTATCTTGGATCTTGCTTTTGGTGTTGTATCTAAAAATTAATTACCAAACCCAAGGTCACCCAGCTTATCTCATATTTTATCTTTTAGGAGTGTTCTTGTTTTACATTTTATACTAAGATCTGTGATTCATTTTGAATTAATTTTTGTGAAAAATGTAAAGTATGTGTCTAGATTCTTCTTTTTGCATGTGGATGGCCAGTTTTTCTGGCATTATTTGTTGACAAGACTGTTGCCCTATGGAATTGCCTTTGGTCCTTTGTCAAGGATGGGTTCAACTATATTTCTTTGGCTATATAGGAGACAATTGACTTTTGTATATTAACATTTTATTTCTCAACCTTCCTCTACACTCTTCTTACTTCATCAGTTTTCTTTGTTATTGGGGATTATTTGAAATTTTCTCCACAGATAATCTTGTGCCACAAGGACAGTTTTATTTCCTTCTTCCGAATATATGTACCTATTATTAACCTTTTTGTGTCTAACTGAATTAGCTAAGAATTCCAGTACAAGGTTGACTAGGAGTGGTGAGAGGTGACATTTTGTGTCTATTTGACTCTGAAGGACATCCTGCCTAAAACTCTAAGTCTTACCAAATGTGAATAAAGGGCCTATAAACAGTCATGTGTAGGTTTTGTTTGAACATAAGGTTTCAGTTCATTTGGAAAAATACCAAGGAGTGTGATTGCTGCATCTTCAACTATATGTAGTAACAGTGTATTTTGTTTTGAAAGAAAGTTCCTGTCTTCCATTGTGGCATACCAAATTCCATCTCCACCAGCAATGAATGAGGATTACCTGTAGCTTCATATCTTCACCAATATTTGGTGTCCTGAGTGTTTTGAGTTTTACGCATTTAATAAGATTTTAGTAATACCTCGTTGTTTTATTTGCAATTTTCCTGTGACATCTGATGAGGAGCATGTTTTCATTTTGCTTATTTCCCATCTATATATCTACTTTGGTGAGCTGTCTATTCAGATCTTTTGCCCATTTTTAAATTGGATTGTTTGTCTTCTGACTGTTGAGTTTTGAGAGTTCTTTGGATATTTCAAATACCACTCATTTATCTGATATGTCTTACAAAGATTTTCTCTTACTCTGTGAATTGTGTTTTTATTCTCTTAACATTGTCTTTCTCAGATTGGGAGTTTTTCATTTTAATGAAGTAAAATTTTTGTTTTTTTCTTTTGTGAACCTTGCTTTTTGATTTTCTATCTAAATTTATCTCCAAAACCAAGGTCATCTAGATTTTCTCCTATGTTATCTTCTAGAAGTTTATTCCTTTGGCATTTTACATTTAGATGTGAAAAGTGATGTGATGTGTTTTGATTTAATTTTTGTGAAAGGTGTAAGGCCCATGTCTACATTTGTTGTGTATGTATGTTTGCATGTGGATATCCATTATTTCCACCACTATTTGTTTACAAGACTTTCTTTTTCATTTGCATCCCCTTTGCTTCTTTGTCAAAGATCACTTCGCTATATTTGTGTTGGTCTATAAGGAAAGCAGTTCACTCACATACCCTTCAACCTTGCTATACTCTCATTAATTTAATACTCTTGTTAATTTAATTAATTAATTCCAGGAGTTATTTCTGTTGTGAATTCTTTCAGATATTTCATAGAGACAATCAAGCTGTATGGAACAAATGTTATAAATTTAGCTACAGGATTCATAAAGAGGTTCTTTCTTAAGAAGTGGAAGTTCTCCTCTGTTACTTTTTTTTTTCATAAATGAATGTTGTATTTTATCAAATACTTTTTTATTTTCATTTCTCCCTGCTTTCCTTTCTGATATTAGTAATTTCTGTCCTCACTCTTGTCTTTGTTTTCTTGACTGGATGCTGATCTATTTTATTAGTCTTGTCAAAAAAACAGCTTTTATTGTTTTAATTTTCTCCATTGATTTCCAAAATGACATTGCTTTATTTTCTAATTTTTATTATTTCTTTTATTGTGCTTAATTTGGGTTTAATTTGCTCTTTTTATTGTTTCCTAAGGTAGCTGCTCACAGTACTGATTAGAGATCTTTGGTTTCTCAATGTATTTGTTATGTGGCATAAATTTCCCTCTAGGTACTATTTTTGCTGCATCCAAGAACCTTAGGTATGTTGTGTTTTTATTTTGTTCAGTTCAAAATAAGTTTTTATTTCTCTTGAGACTTCATTGATCCTATTTATTATTTAGTAGTGTGTTGTTGAATTTCCACATATTTGGGGGTTTTTCAGCTATCTCACTTTTATTGACATCTAGAGAAATGTCTTTGTGGTGTGAGAACCTATTTTATATGATTTCTGTTCTTTCAAATTTATTAGGGGCCAGCCCCGTGGCTTAGTGGTTAAGTGCGTGCGCTCCGCTACTGGCAGCCCGGGTTCGGATCCCAGGCGCGCACTGACGCACCGCTTGTCTGGCCATGCTGAGGCCGTGTCCCACATACAGCAACTACAAGGATGTGTAACTATGACATACAACTATCTACTGGGGCTTTGTGGTAAAAAAAGGAGGAGGATTGGCAATAGATGTTAGCTCAGAGCCTGTCTTCCTCAGCAAAAAGAGGAGGATTAGCATGGATGTTAGCTCAGGGCTGATCTTCCTCACACACACACAAAATTTATTAATGTGTGCCTTATGTCCCAGAATGTGGTTTGTCTTGGTACATGTTCCATGTGAACTTGAGAAAAAGGTATATTCTGCTGTTGTTATGTGAAGTATTCCATAGATTACAATGAAATCCAGTTGTTTCAGAATGCTGTTCAGTTCACCTCTGTCCTCCCTCATTTCCTGCCTACGGGAATTTATAATTCATGATAAGGGGGTGTTGAAATCTACAGCTATAGTACTGGATTCATCTATTTCTCCTTGCATTCTCTCAGTTCTTGCCTCATGTATTTTGCCCCTCTATTGTTACACAGGTACACAGGAAGGATTGCTGTACCTTCTTGGAGAATATTCCCCTGTATCAGTATCTAATGCCTCTCTCAATCTCTGAATTTTCCTTGGTTTGGAATCTGCATTGTCTATAATTTGTATAACTATGGCAGCTTTCTTTTGATGAGTGTTAGCATGATATAATTTTCTCCATCCCTTTCCCTTTCATCTGTCTATGTCTTTATGTCTAAAGTGGGGTTTCTTGTAGATAGGATATAATTCTGGTTTTTGAAATCTGATATTACTGTGTATTTCAATTGTATTGAGACTTTTGAAGACTAAAATTGTTATAGATACAGGTGGATTAATATTTATCCAATTTTTTAGCGTTTTCTATTTTTTGCCCTTGTTTTTTGTTTTTGTCTTCCACATTTTTTCCACCTTCTCTGGCTGAAATTGAGCATTTTCTCTGATTGTTTCTCCTTTCTTAACATATCAAATACACATATTTGAAAAGCACTTTATGGTGGTTGCCCTTGAGTTTTTGGAATACGTTTACAACTAACCCACCTCCTCTGCCAAATAACACTAGACTACTTCTTTGTGTGCAAGTACCTCATAACACACTATTCTCAATTTCCACTCCCTGTTCCTTGTCACGTTGCTGTCATTTATTTCACTTGTCCTTAAGCTTCTCATTACCAAATACCTTTTTGCCCATATTGTTTTAAAGAAAGAGTCATCTGTTATATAGAAATATAAATGATATTTTACATTCTTTTTTCTTTTTCTAATTCTCTGCCTTTATCATTTACATTCTTTCTTTCTTTCTTTTTTTTTTTTTTTTTGTGAGGGAGATCAGCCCTGAGCTAACATCCATGCTAATCCTCCTCTTTTTGCTGAGGAAGACCAGCTCTGAGCTAACATCTATTGCCAATCTTCCTCCTTTTTTTTTCCCCCCAAAGCCCCAGTAGATAGTTGTATGTCATAGTTGCACATCCTTCTAGTTGCTGTATGTGGGACGTGGCCTCAGCATGGCTGGAGAAGCAGTGTGTCGGTGCACACCCAGGATCCGAACCCAGGCTGCCAGTAGCAGAGCACACGCACTTAACTGCTAAGCCATGGGGCTGGCCCATTTACATTCTTTCTGATAAATTTTTGAACATTTCATTCAAAGTAGGTGCACTCATGACAAATTTCCTCAATGTTTGTCTCTTATTCCTCCTTTATTTTTGAGGGATAATTTTGCTTGATAGCAAATTCTAGGAGAGTATTTTTAATTTTAAAAACTTCAAATATTTCACTCTACTCTGTTCTTGCTTGCATGGTTTTGAAAAGAAGTCCAATTTACTTCAAATTTTTGTTTCTTTATACCTGAAGTGTGTTTCTTCTCTGGCATTTCTCAATGAATTCTCTGTCTTTGATTTTTCTCTAGTTTGAATATGATATTCTTGGGCATGCACTCTTGTAGTTTATTATGTTTAGTGTTCTCTGAGCTTCTTGGATGTGCAGTTTGCTGGATCTCATTAATTTTAGGATATTTTGGTGACTATTACTTCACTTCTTTTTTCTGTTTCTTTCTTTCTTTTCCTTCAGATATTACCATTATGTGTATTTTAAACCCTATTTAAAGAGGGCTGTCCTAGGTTTCATAGATATTTTCTTCTGTCTTTTTGTCTTTGCATGGGACTCTGATGAAATAGATTCTTTTGTTTAGTACAGGCCTTGTTAAGAACAGAGTATCTGGGACATATTTCAAAATGCCATCTTGCTTTTCTTTTCCCAATTTTGGGGACACTGGTTTGCCCTGTGACCTCAAGGCTCTCATGGATCTAAGAAGAGTTACTGGTGGGAAGTAGCCTTGAGGCACATGAGTATAGGGATTTTATGGTCTAAGTTGTCATGCATTCTTCCTTGTGTCTGAGCTCTAAGTTCCGAATAATGTTCTAGCCCCGTCTAATCATACAGAGAGAGAAAGGAAGAACTGAGTCTGTGATAAATATTACAGAAATTAAAAGTAATGCTTCCCCACATGAATAGTTACGTTCAGCCAGGTGTGTCTGCTCACTTCTAATTGCCTGGAGTACTTTAGAACAATGTGGCCAGCTGGGCTTTGTTAAAGGTTTCATTTCTACAGGCCTTCTGGACTCCTGGTGATGGGACTAGACAAAAAAGCTTCCAGTTCTTCACTATGTCTTTATCTTTTGAAACCGTATGCAGTTTGGCCCGCTGCCTCATGGAGTGCTGTAACTGGTGGGTAACAAGGACAAAGATGAAAGAATTCTTCTCACAAGGAATCATTAGTCTTAAAATGATAATATTTGTTTCATCTGTATGGCATTTATGTCATTTCCCAGTATGCTCTGGACCCTGGCATTACACACTAATACAATGTAATGTGATCACAGTAAAAATGTGTTAATAATTTCCATGTGTCATGATGCTATTAAATTGATGATGAAGTATGTACAGGAAAGCAGTGAGTTTTTGATGATCACAACATAGAATAAATACTTAAAGATGACTGAATCGTGACTAACCTTCCTACAAATGGAGTATAGATCCATAGTGCTGTCAGTCTTATGCATCCTACTCCGAATATATTTGTGATGTTTTAGGACTCAGTGGCCATTGAGGATGTGGCTGTGAACTTCACACCAGAGGAGTGGGCTTTACTGAATCCTTCACAGAAGAAACTCTACAGAGATGTGATGTTGGAAACCTTCAGGAACCTGGCCTCTATAGGTAAGAATGAGGACATTTCTTCCCTTCATCAATTAGAGAACAAGTGTTTCTTGCCCATCAACATTGTTCCAAGATGTAGAATGTGGAAGTCAGGATGTTGGTAAATAAATTAGAAATGATCATAGCTCATCATGGACTTAGAATCTGCAAAATTTTCTATAATTTCTAATATATTTGGTATCAACTTTCTGGGTCTGCATTTCAGGAAAAACATGGAAAGTTCATGATATTGAAGATCAATACAAAAACCAGGGGAGAATACTAAGGTGAGTCACACTCACAATAGAAAGCGGTGTCTCATGTGAGAATCCTGGTAAGTTATAAAATTTTAAAAAGAAGAAAACAAAACAGATAACTTTTGCTTCAGGTTTAGCTATTCTTAGAAAATTTTCAACCAATATATCTTCTGAAATGTGATGTAGTGGTTCAGTTTTTGGAAAATAGTTCACTTGGAAAGAGTATTAATAAACCTTATATAGGAATATCACTGTTTTATTAAATAGGAAGGGTGAAGACTTCTTGTAGAACATTCAGTATATTCAATTTCAGAGAATTCAGACAAGACAGAAAACCTATATTTTTCCTATAAAATCATTATAAAGAAATCATTAATAATGTGCTTCTCATTTTTTACAGAAGTCATATGGTAGAGACACTCTCTGAATGGGAAGAGGGTAGTCAATGTGGAGAAAACTTTAACCTTATTCCAAATCTCAATCTGAACAACAAAACTCCTGCAGCAAAACCATGCAAATGCAGTGCATGTGGAAAAGTCTTCATGCATCATTCATCCCTCAATAGGCATGTTAGATGTCACATTGAACACAAGCCATGTGGCTATCAAAAATATGGAGATAAGCCATATAAATGTAAGGAATGTGGGAAAGCCTTCACTTTTCCCAGTATCCTTCAAAGACATGAAAGAACTCATACTGGAGAGAAACCCTATGAATGTAAAAAATGCAGTAAAGCATTCAGTAGACTCAGTTCTCTTCAAAGACATGAAAGAACTCATACTGTAGAGAAACCCTATGAATGTAAAAAATGCAGTAAAGCATTCAGGTCTTACAGTTATCTTCAGATCCATGAAAGAATTCATACTGGAGAGAAACCCTATGTATGTAAAGAATGTGGGAAAACCTTTACAGCTCCCTCAAGCCTTCAATCACACATGATCTTTCACACTGGAGATGGACCTTATAAATGTAAGGAATGTGAGAAAGCATTCATTTCTCCCAGTGCATTGCAAAAACATGAAAGGAGTCACACGGGAGAGAAACCCCATGAATGTAAGGAATGTGGGAAAGCCTTCAGTTCTGTTA
The DNA here is from genome assembly GCF_057802395.1 of Ceratotherium simum simum. Lineage (NCBI taxonomy): Eukaryota > Metazoa > Chordata > Mammalia > Perissodactyla > Rhinocerotidae > Ceratotherium > Ceratotherium simum. The sequence goes on along the minus strand of NC_141938.1, from coordinate 3,835,049 downwards.
AAGGTTTCCAAATACATAAAAGAAATCATACTGGCGAGAAACCCTATGAATGTAAAAAATGCAGTAAAGCGTTTAGTTGTCTCACTGCTCTTCAAACACATGAAAGACATCACACTGGAGAGAAACCTTTTGAATGTAAGGACTGTGGGAAGGCCTTTATTGCTCTCACAAACCTTCGAGCACACATGATCACTCACAGTGGAGATGGACCTTATAAATGTAAGGAATGTGAGAAAGTATTCATTTATCCCAGTTCATTTCGAATACATGAAAGGAGTCACACTGGAGAGAAACCCTATGAATGTAAAGAATGTGGGAAGGCCTTCAGTTTGTATGCTAACTTAAAAATACACCAAAGAACTCACACAGAAGGAACACTTTTTGTATGTAAGGAATGTGGTAAGGCTTTCATTTCTCTTCAAGCTCTCCAAATACATGAAAGAAATCACACTGGTGAGAAACCCTATGAATGTAAAAAATGCAGTAAAGCATTCAGTAGACTCAGTTCTCTTCGAAGACATGAAGGAACTCATCCTGGAGAGAAACCCTATGAATGTAAAAAATGCAGTAAAGCATTCACTTCTTCCAGTTCTCTTCAAATGCATGAAAGAATCCATAGTGGAGAGAAACCCTATAAATGTAAGGAATGTGGGAAAACCTTTACTGCTCCCTCAAGTCTTCGATCACACATGATCTTTCACACTGGATATGGACCTTATAATTGCAAGGAATGTGAGAAAGCATTCATTTCTCCCAGATCATTTCAAAAACATGAAAGAAGTCACATTGGAGAGAAACCATATGAATGTAAGGAATGCAGTAAAGCATGCAGTTGTACCAGTTCTCTTCAAAGTCATGAAGGAACTCATACTGGAGAGAAACCATATGAATGTAAAAAATGCAGTAAAGCATTCATTTCTTCCAGTTCTCTTCAAATACATGAAAGAGTTCACACCAGAGAGAAACCCTATGAATATCAGGAAAATGGGACAGCCTGTATTTCTCATGAAAACTTTTGAGGATATGCAAGAATACAGATCAGAGGAAAAACCATATAAATGTAAAGAATGCAGGAAAGCCTTTTGTCATCCGAGTTCTTTCTGAAGGCATGAAAGGACTCACTTAATGAAAGCTTCTTGAGTGTAAACACCATGGGAAAGATTTCACTTGGCCTACATCCTTCTATGTGAAACTCCCACCAAAAAGAAATATAAATTTAAGTCATATTTGAAAGCTTGATAGAAATTATAAATATATTGTGTTTAGCAAGCCCCTTTCTTAAAGTGCAGCATTGGATTGTGGAATCTGTTAACTACTTTCAGAAATGAATATTGAAGTGAAATAATTCTGCAAGACATCTTTCATCAGTAGTACATAAGATTAATAGGTGTTGCTTTTTCCTTAAACCAGTTAATAATATTTTCTCTTTAATTTTCAATAATGTTTTAATTGTTCTGTGTCAATGGGCCATTGAAAAATGACAGTTTCTATTTGTTGGAATTTTCTTACTGGCCTTATATTGCAGTCCTGGATATGCATAATTCATTGTATATTTTGTTCCTTTCTTAGATAAAGGTCCTTTTTTAGGTTGGTGGGTATACCAGCCTCTTTTTATTTTCCATACTATTCAACAGTTAGAATAAATTTCTATGTATGGCAAGTTTATCAAATAGTATACTTTCTTGTGAATTATTATTTTCATACTTGGGTTCAATTAAACCACAGAGGTGTTCCCATTTAGAGAAACAGTTGCATTCCTCTGCACTGTTTTAGCTCATCTTGAGTGTATTCTATGAGTAGAGTGATATCTATGCAAGTCCACTGTGATCTCCCAGTGGAAACACCCCAAAAGAGCTATGGGTGTTTAGAGGCAATCATCCAAGGAATAATTGAGATGTGCTGCAGAGGGAGGGTATCATTTTGAGTAATATTCCTAATTGAGTATAAAAGGAGAACTGGAAAATTCTGAACATCTTCTCATCACAGGAGTCCCTGGAAGTCTCTTGTATTAATGATCCACAAAAGCCTGTAGCCCATCTAGTTGTTCACATGTTTCATTTCCATATGCTTAGATGTCTAACACATGTTATGGAAAAGTGAGAAACAGCAGTAATAGCTTCAAGGTTTAAAACAGCAAAGGAATGTATTCCATTTTTTTTAGTGTTAACTTACCTATTGATGGGGTGTCATTCAAATGAGCACCACAGGAGTGTTCTTTTGGAGTGAAGGTATGGTTTTAATCTTTTGATGGCAGTATATATTTGTGAAAATGCATGAGTGCTCTTAAACTATTTTATATATGTTTAAATGTGTGTTATATATATAATTATTAGAAAATGAATAACACAGTTGCTATCATATGCTAGAAGAATGTTAAGTGCTCCTCAACCTTGATTTTTGTCTTCAACTCTTCTTTCCTTGACTATGGGATCCTTCTTAGGAAGAATTGAAAGACTGAGCAAGGACTCAGTCCTCAACAGGCCTTTCTTGCACCCCTGTCTTAATTAAAAAATCATGCTCTAGAGCTGCACCTGCCCTCATCTCATCCACATACTAGGAGCTTAGTGAGAGGGCTCCCACAATCTCTTTGAGTTTAAATTGGCTTCCTTGGACAAATCTTTGGAAATACAGTGGTTCTAAGACATAAAAGTGTATCTCAAGCTGGATCTGCTTGGGGACATCCTCATTCATGTGTACCAGTATCATTTCTTTTTTTTTTCCCCGCCAGTACATAGTTATATATCATAGTTGTGGAGTTATAACTCTTCTGTGTGGGACACTGCCTCAGCACGGCTTGATGAGCAGTGAGTAGGTCCGCACCAAGGATCCAAATCGGCAAACCCCAGGCTGCCAAAGCAGAACATGTGAACTTAACCACTACACCACTGGGCTGGCCCCTCATTTCTTTTCATTACCATCCATAGGCCATTTCCAGCTCTTCATTTCCCATCACAAGCCTACTCTTTACCTGATTACTTGGAAACATCTTTAGAAATCTATGCCTGTCCCACTCTGCAAAATTTCTCTGAGGCAATACCAGGGGGCTATGAGCTGAGAGAGTGAGAGAAGCAGTGATAGAACCCATGTCAGGGGCACAGTCTGCCAGCCACAGTGATACAGCCATGTCATATTTATCAGATCTGCTTACTTACTTATTTACACAACACTTAGAAATTGACTTCCATTAAATTGGGAAACAAAAGGCTGTACAATTTTTGACATAACACTCAATACCATTAGTATCCCCCTCCCCACACTCCTTTATAATAGAGGCTTTAGCAGCCTCCCATTATGCAGCCAAGAGTCTCTAAACTAAACCTCCCGTGGTGGACATAAATTCCCCAAGGCATCCTTGTACCAGAAACTATTCTCTTCTGCGGGTGCTGCACACAATTTGAGAAGCCACTGATGGCAACTGACAGTCTTTATGTAAATGAAGGCCCTCCCAGGGCCTGAACTGATGATCCTCCACAGCCAGCTTCCCATTTTGCCTTGGGTCATGAATGCAGGACCCCTCAGGCTTGCTAATCAAAGGACTCCAAGGGGCCGGCCCTGTGGCTTAGTGGTTAAGTGCACACGCTCCACTACTGGCAGCCCGGGTTTGGATCCCAGGCGTGCACCCACGCACCGCTTCTCCGGCCATGCTGAGGCTGCGTCCCACATACAGCAACTAGAAAGATGTGCAACTATGACATACAACTATCTACTGGGGCTTTGGGGAAAAAAAGGAGGAGGATTGGCAATAGATGTTAGCTCAGAGCTGGTCTTCCTCAGCAAAAAGAGGAGGATTAGCAAGGATGTTAGCTCAGGGCTGATCTTCCTCACCAGAAAAAAAAAAAAAGAAGAAGAAAGAAACTTAGTAAACCAATATATTTACAATTTTTATAAAAACTTTTTTGGAGACAGCCCAGTGGCATAGCACTTAAGTTCGCGTGCTCCACTTCAGCAGCCCGGAGTTTGGATCCTGGGCGCAGACCTACTCACCACTCATCAAGCCATGCTGAGGTAGCATCCCATATAGAAGAACGACAACTCTACAACTATGATATACAACTGTGTACTGGGGCTTTGAGGAGAAAAAAGAAAAAAGAGGAAAATTGGCAACAGATGTTAGTGCAAGGCCAATCTTCCTTAAAAAAAAAGTCTTTCATATTGAAAATTTTCTGGAACTTTATACATGCATTTATTCCCACCAAGCTTTCTCATGTTACTTAAATTGATATTTCTCATTAGTAGTTTTTTTCACATTTTAGGATGTGGGCCAATGAGGTCCTTCCCACACTGTTTACATTCCAGAGGTTTTATCCAGTGAATCCTTTCATACCTTCAGAAAGAACTGGGATGAGGCCCCTGTGGCATAGTGGTTAAGTTCAGTGCATTCTGCTTTGGCATCCAGGGTAGGTGGGTTCGGATCCCAGGCATAGACCTATATCACTCATGAGCCATGCTGTGGCTATGACCCACATATAAAGTAGAGGAAGATTGGCACAGATGTTAGCTCAGGGCTAATCTTCCAAAAGCAAAAAATGAGTCGAATTGGCAATGGATGTTAGCTTAGGGCTAATCTTCCTCAGCAAAAAAAAAAAAAAAAAAAACCAATAATAGTAATAAATATAAAAAGAAGTATAAAAAGAAAGAATTGGGATCACAGAAGGCTTCAACTAAGTTATGCAACTGTGTACTGGGGCTTTGGGGAGGAAAAAAGAAAGAGGAAGATTGGCAACAGGTGTTGGCTCAAGGCCAATCTTCCTCAAAAAAAAAAAAAAGTATGTTTAGGGGTTAGAGCATCAGGAAAGACTAAAGATTAGATTACAAGAAGAGAAAATAGAAGTCAGTTTCAAAGATCTGTATTACAGGTACTGCCTCAGTTTGTAAGACATGAATCTGAAGTAGTGAGCAGCTTGATTCTCACAGGATCTCTGAATCGTGTGCAGTTACTTGGACGAGTGGGTCAGGACCCTGTCATGGGACAGGCGGAAGGAAAAGACCCAGTGATAATATTTTCTCCAGTGACCAATGAGATGTGGCGATCAAGGGAAAGTGAAGCTCACCTAATGGGTGATGTCAGTCAAAAGACAACATGGCACAGAATTTCAGTATTCCAGCCAGGCCTCAGAGATGTGGCATATGTGAGAAAGGGGTCTCAGATTGATGTGGAGGGGAAAGTAGACTATGGAGAACACAAGGATAAAAATAATGTGAGGCGACAAGCGACAACACTCGGAGGTGATAACATATTTCTGAGTGACCAGACACAAAAGAGATGGCATAAAGTGGACGATTCTTCTTTGCCCATTGTTTGGTACAGTCTCATATACAAATCATGTATAGTCTTTATAGTTTCTAAGGACAAGAACTACAATATTCTTATATATATATATAAAAGTTGTGTTTACATTATCCTTTAGTCTATTGTGCAAAAACATCTGTAAAAAAACAATGCACATTCCTTAATTAAAAAATAATTTATTGGGCCTGGCCCCGTGGCTGAGTGGTTAAAGTTCCATGCGCTGCTTTGGTGGCCTGGGTTCATGGGTTCAGATCCCAAAACAGACCTACTCCCCTCACCAGCCACGCTGTGGCGGTGTCCCACATAGAAAATAGAGGAAGAGTGGCACAGATGTTAGCTCAGGGCTAATCTTCCTCAGCAAAAAAAAGAGGAGGATTGGCAATGGATGTTAACTCAAGGTGAATCTTTCTTGGAAAAAGTAATAATTCTTTATTGCTAAAAAAAGCTAACCATCATCTGAGCCTTCAGTGTGTCATAATCATTTTGCTGGTGGAAGGTCTTTTTTTTTTTTTTTTTTGTGAGGAAGATCAGCCCTGAGCTAACATCCATGCCCATCTTCCTCCATTTTATGTGGGACACCGCCACAGCATGGCCGGAGAAGCGGTGTTTCGGTGCGCGCCCAGGATAGGAACCTGAGCTGCCAGCAGCGGAGCGTGCGCACTTAACCGCTATGCCATGGGGCCGGCCCCTGGAAAGTCTTGTAAAAAACAAAATATCTGCAAAGTGCAGTAAAGTGAAGTGCAATAAGACAAGGTCACCTGTAAAGGTGTATCGTGTCCCTTCAGAGGGGAAGGCCAACTGCAGCTGAGAGGCCATGGACACAGCACTGAACAGAACAGACTGAGCAGAATCTGAGAGAGCAGAATGTTTACCAGGTGCTGACTGGGTGGAGTCAGTAATTTCCATAATGTTGGGGACAGGGTATAGGGCTGTATTTGGTTTGGCCACAGCCTCCAGGTTGCAGTAATCCACTGTGAGGTGTCATTCCTTCTTTCCAGACTTAAGAACAGGCCAGTTTCAGCTGTTCAAAGTAGAAACCCTGGGGATAATCACTTCTCCCTAAGTAGGTTTCTTACAACAGTTTTCAATCCTTGAAGGCTCTGTTTAATCTCCACTGGGCCATATTAATTAATGTAACTAAGGGGTAAAGACCATGGAGTCCCATTTGGGGAAGCCAAATTGGAAGGGGTGAAGACTTAATTTAACTGAATTTTAACTTAGGAATTTTTGATTCAGAGCTTTCCTGCTCACTGTGGGATATTTTAGGACAATGGGTCCTGACTGTGAGGCATGGGAAAGGGTTCTGATGGTTAAGGTGAAGTATACCAATCTGGCCTCTGCGTTATATTCGGGAACTTCCCTAAAATTGTGAGGTCCCTTGCTTTATAATTTATTTATTTTTCCCCCAAAGTCCCAGTAGATAGTTGTACGTCGTAGTTGCACATCCTTCTAGTTGCTGTGTGTGGGACGCGGCCTCAGCATGGCCAGACAAACGGTGCGTCAGTGCGCGCCCGGGATCCAAACCCGGGCCACTAGTAGCAGAGCGCGCACACTTAACCGCTAAGCCACGGGGCCGGCCCATCCCTTGCTTTAATTTACTGAGATCCCAGCCAGGTGTAACTGTAATTTGAGAATTGAGTAATTGCATTGAGTAGCACTGAGTAATTGCATGAAGGGTTGTGAATTATTGCATTACAGGAGACGGTAACATGAACTCAAAACCTATGATTTAGAGTTGCGAAAGCCAAAGAGCACCCTTTTATCTTTGTTGGTGTGCAAATTCTTTTAGCATATTTTGGATTTCCAATTGGGTCAAATTATGAACCTTTGTTTCAGTACCTTTTTCCTCTTGTTCCCTCTCTGCTATCCTTCCCTGTTCTGTATTTCAGGTCATTGGACATACTTTGCAGGATGGAGTGTCCTCTCTACCCTGGTATTGATACATCTTTCTTCCAGAGCAAAAACTCACATCAGTGTCTTCAGAGTTGGGAGCCTCCACTATAACAACTAGTTGCTTTATAGAGTTTAAGGCCTCCAGTCTGAAATCCAGTTTGACTAATGCCTTGGCTGTGCCACACACTTGCCATGGCTGTTGTCCCCTATAGCCCTGAAGGTCACGGTCTTTGTTGCAGTAGAGGCAGGGCAGCAGCAGCAGAGGGCCTTAAGGGTCCTAGTGAGCCCTCTGCCATCAGGAGTGTGGACTCCACCCATGATCTACCAGCTGCCTTTCCCTGTCTCTTCTATTTCTCACAATCTCTCTGCAATAACTCCTTTTTAAGGAGTGACCGTGTGATGGGCTCACCTCATTCACAGGGTATAATCATCCTCCTGCCCCCCTAAGACACGTCCCTAATGTAGGGACAAACCCAGCCTCAGTCACAGCTTCACTCTAAACACAGATGGGTTCCAGCCAAGGCCTCAACCCTGCCCCACGGTAATGAGGGCCATTCTCATACTCCTGCTCCCAAAGGACAAGGAATTATCAAAACTGCCAACTCAGAGTCCTCTGTACATAACAGAACCAGGCGTGGTGGGTGAACAGTGCACACAGGGCAGCACAGCTCACAGGAGGAGCTGCCCAGCAGCAGCAGCTCACAGTGCAGGAGCCTCCAGGCTTTCTCATCAGCCCGTCCAGACAAGAAGGCCTAGGGGAAAGGGAGGGGTGAGGCTTAAGTGTTCAGAAGCCAAACACCAAATACGTGGACCCTTGGCACTCATTACAAGAACAAACAGAATAAGAAAAATAGGCATTCACACTGGCTTGTTTTTACATAAAGAAGCACTAACAGGAGGATGAAGCAGTTCTCCAAAACTGGTCATTTGAGGGGGGCTGGAGTGAGAGCAGAGGAGTGGGGCAGGACGCGCAGGCAGGGAGTCTCCTTAAGTTAGTTTCTTTTCTTAGGAATTTTTTTAAACTTCCCATGAATGATTTATTTAAAATAACGAGAGAAATTTTTATACGCCATATTTTCCTTTGCTTAATCTTTATTTTTAATTAATTTTTGCATTTTAAAATGATTTTAACTTTTCTACATAGGAAATCACTCCAAGATTTAATCCTTTAAACACTAACGAATACAAAACTGCAGTCAATAAAAAAGATTTAAAAATTCCTTTCCAACTAAAATGACAAGGGACATATAGTTTGTCCCTCCACTATATTTACACTGGTAGTATTTTCAGGAAAAAGCAGCATGTTATGAAGCATTAGGGGTTTGAAATTTAACCCTTAAATGTACTGAGAATTTCAAAGGTTTCCATAACCTTGAGGTGTTTTGCTCACACTAATGAAAATATAAATTCAATTGCTTTCCCTCAAATCCTTTAAAATAGGAATTCATTTGCCTAAGGAATAGTACAGCCTTTCAAATGTCAAAACTCTGTACAGACAGATACATATAAAAACTGTCGTGAAAATGGAAAAAGCACCTGATAACTTAAATACACCCATCTCACATCTTGAGTTTCTCTTCCCGAAATGGAACAAAAATTCAATTTGTTTCCACAATTTTCCTACCTTACATTATATCTCTCAATCATACCTCTCCATCAACTTACATTTGAAAGCCCAAGTGCTAATGGAAACTAGAATCAAAGGCTGCAACCTTCAGTAGATAAAGGAATACAAGGATGAAAGTTGACCATATTCCCAGACTTGAGGTCTAGATACTCTTGGTTGAGACCGAACCCCTGGAGTGGGTCAGTCCCTGGTGGAGGAGGGTGGGGCAACTGAGCAGCTACAGGAGTGAACTCTGGGAGCTCCACACCTTCCCCTCCCCAGGGAATAATGCAAATGCTCCCTCTCTCAGGCTTCCCTTCCCACAATGAGGAAAACTCAGCTGGATTCAGTTTAAGTTTCAGACCCAAATGAACTCCCAAATTCATAAACCCTCTGTCCACGGGACAGAACACCTGATCTTCACAGACTTTCTCGATGTTCACAAATTACACTCTCAGTGCACCTACAGTGTGAAAGCAAAACTCAAAGATAACATCCAAAAATCTAGGCCTAAGGAACCACAACCACAACCTCAGAAAGGGCATCACTCCCTGTCCCCCATGAGCACGTGCACCCCCAGCTTTCCAGGGCTCTGCAGCTCCTCTCAGTATAGAGGCTCCTTCCATGGGGGGTGTGAGCAGTAGGACACCTGCAGGGGGAGGCTCCCCAGGAAAAACAACTGGGCCTTCAAGTCCTTCCCTTTGCAGGCCCAAGGGAGCCTTGGCTTGGGGCAATGACTACAGGGTGTACTCCCCACTGAAGTTGCTTTGGAATACCACTGATATTTTAAATGACATGAATCCAGTGTTTGGACAGTCCAGAAAGATCAGTTAAACTCATCCTTTGTGTGGAAAGGAGGGAAGAAAATTGTAAGGCACTTTTACTGGTTCAACCAGAAAACCCCAAATATCTATTCTTTTGAGAAAAAAGATGTCACTTTATTATCTCCATGGCAAGAAATTGGTTTGTAAATAATTAATCGTACTTGAACACCTGTGGTCTGCATGTCTAAGCCCTGAAATTTCATTTGAAAACATCCAAAAGTAAATACAGACCTCAGAATCTTTGTACACACTCAGGAAGAAAAAGTGAAATCAGAATTCTTAACAAATGGAATACAATCCAGGAATTTTTTTTTTTTTTTTTTTGAAATTCACCTTATTCTTGCTAGTTTGGAAATATTTTACACTGTATTTCAAACTCTATTGATTAAATACATATTACGCTTATTGAAAGACAGAGACTTAAATAAATGAATAAATCTTCTCAAGGTCACAAACACAAGGAGAGGCAAGACTGACAGGACAGATCACCCAGGAAAGCTGCTCAAGAGGACCCTCCACCCAAAGGCCTTCCCCGAGGACGTCTGGGCCCAGAAGGATCCTGGGGGGAGACGCACAGGATTTTATGCAGTGTAGTTCCAGGTGGTTATGTTCTGCTGTCTTCTAATGGAAAATATCCACAGACAAATATAATCTGTAAAAAAGAGCCATCCATGGTGCTGGGGAATAAGGGTAAACAGTTAAATATTGGTTCTGTTTGAAATGAACCATAGAGGACAAATAGTTGCTAATGCTGTGAATCCGAGAAGGGAAGTTGACTCTGGGAATGCAGAGAGACAACACTGAAAATTTAGGAATTTATTGCCAGTCCTAGGAAGTGCTAGGCTGGGGAGACAGGGTAGTGGATTTGAGGACAGGTTCTCTCAAATCCACCTTAACAAAAGAAGAAAGCAGGGGATCTTTATAGAGCTAAGGGGCTTGGGATGAGAAGTTTCAGAGACAAAGGGGAAATCCACATTTCTTTCACTCCAGATAAACAAGACTCTGAGTGTTAAAGGCAGCTGGGGGCTGGTTATCTGGTGATCATAACTTCCTTAAAGACATTCTTTTACTTCTGCAAAATGAACCCATAAATCCTTGTGACCCTTGAGTCACCCCTCAGGTTAAATAAGAAAATAGCAAATTAACAAGATTAACTTCTTTTCATCTGTGTCTCTGTCGGGAAAAAGGTCAAAGGTAATCATGTTCTTATTGAATATTTACAGTAACTCTCAGGTACCTGGCTTCACAACAAGAGGGTCTTATGTCCTCTAGGGGTCAAGGGCTTGGTGTAAGTCTGTCACACACACATGAAACCTTGACCCTTGTTTAGAAACACAGACATTTAAATGTGACCTCACCATCTGTAATAGAGAATCTCGCTCCATTTTGATTTTTCCTCCTTGCCAATGTTCAGCCTTCCACCCACCTCTGCCCCACCCCTACTCATTGGGAACTTAAGATAAACAATCCCAGAGTGCTTGTCTTTTGGGAAGTTGGAACCACGCAGCCCTGGCTGGGCACAGGGACTCCTCAGACTCACCACAAGCTAAGAGATATGTTCACTGAACTCTCAAGTTTACATTTTACACTGGAGGGAAATTTATTTTAGATCAATTTTTATCTTTGTCCCTAGAGAAGTTTGAGATGTAAATGGTTATAATATCCCTAAGGCAATTGATTCCTAATTGACTGATATAAGACAACCAATAAATCATTATGTAGATGTGGGATGCATTTGGAAAGTTTTTTCCCCAGCTTTATTGAGGTATAATTAACAATATTGTTTATATTTAAAAATTACAACCTGATGATTTGATATATGTGTACTGTAGACAATGGATTAAGCTTTCTCACCACACACAATGTAACTATGTCAGGTTATGGATCTGTTAATTAACCTGGAAATTCTAATAAGCCTAAGAGGGGACTGTAAAACTCTTTTGCTTTGCAAAGCTCTTAATGCATTTATTTACATATATGAACAATTTTATTGAGATAATCCGTATACAGTCATGCCACACGTAGTGACGTTTGCGTCAATGACTGACTGCATATAACACAGTGGTCCAATAAGATCAGTACCATGGTATTAATCCACAATGCATAAGTCCAAATTTCCCATTTTTTCTCCATTATGGCTCTTGCTGTCATATCTAACATACTTTTGCCAAATCCAAGGTTAGGAATTGTTCCTATGTTTTATATAGTTTTATTATACATTTACTCTCATCTTTAGGTCTTTGATCCTTTTTGGAAAGCCATTGTATGTTGTGTGTTTTAAGGATACAGTATTTTTCTTTTGCATATGGCTTTCCAGTTGGCCCAGCACAAATTTATGAAAAAAATATTCTTTCCTCATTTTTGGTACCTTTGTCAAAGATCACTTGACCATAAATGTGGGAGTTTATTTCTCTACTCTCAATCTTCCATAGATCTCTATGTCTATCCATGTGTCAGTACCACACTATCTTGATTACCTTTCGTTACCATAAAGTTTTGAAATCCCAAAATGTTAGCCCTACTACTTTGTTGTTCTTTTTCCAGGTTAGTTTGGCTATTCTGGTTCCCTTGCAATTCCACATAATTTATGAAACAGCTTGCCAATTTCTATAAAGAGTACAGCTGGGATTATGATAGGTATTGCATTCAATCTCCAGATCATTTTGTGGAGTAGTTTCAACAATGTTAAGTCCTGAAAACATGAATCTTGGATATTTTCCCATTTATACATTTCTTATATCTTTTGACCATGTTTTGTAGTTTTCAGAGTATTCATTTTGTACTTTGGGTTTAGTTTGTTGTTCTTCTTCTAGTTCTGTTGTTAATTGATATCTTTCTTTTTTAATATAGGTGTTCATTGCTATAAACTTCTCTTTTACTACTCTTTATGCTGTATACAATGTCCTGGTTTGTTTGGGTATCACTAGAAACTCAATCTTAAGAAGTCTTGTGTCTTGCAATTCTCTGTTTTAATCCACTGTTTTTATTAATTTATTTTTTGGCTGAGGAAGATTGGCTCTGAGCTGACATTTGTGCCCGTCTTCCTCTAATTTGTATGTGGGACACCACCACAGCATGGCTTGATGAGCGGTGTGTCGGTCTGTGCCCAGGATACCTACCTGTGAACCCCACGCTGCCAAAGTGGAGCATGTGAACCTAACCACTACGCCACCAGGCCAGCCCCTAATCCACTGTTTTTATATACTGGAGCCCTGTTGATATGGTGGGAATGTATTAGGGAGGGAAAATACGCTCATTTTATGATTAAACTTGTAATGTTTTCATGGGACAGAATCCCTGGACTATGAACTTCAGAACAGGTTCTTAGGTTTTATTCCTCCTCTTTTGTCAGAGGGAAATCCTGAAGAGTCTGGGAGTTGTCTGACTGCTCCTTCCACAATCAGATAAGGCTTTCACAAATTAGTTTTCATTGATGTCTGGCCTAAGTTACAGAGCACAGAATGCTTTCCGTGTATATCAAAATGTTTTCCTCCCACTTCCTGCATAAAGCATGAGACAATGTTTTCCAATCTTCACAAGGAGAACCTCCTTGGGCTTCTGGTGGAAAAATACATACATTTTAGGACATTCCCTAAGACGGGACTCCCTAAAGCTTTTGACTCTTAAGCTAGTCTAATCTGTGTCTCCAGCAAATTCATCAGTAACAGTTGATGTGTTCCTAGAGGCTGCTGGTTCCAGTTGTATTTCCTTCAGGTAAGCGGTCATTCTCTATGTTTGCTTGTCTCTCATTTTGGGGGCATTGGTTTGCCGTGTAATCTCAAATCTCTCTTTGATCTAAGAAGAGGTGCTGCTGTTCATGTTGTTCAGCTTCTTCTTATGAGGATTATATGATCACTCGGAGCTCTTTACATATCGGAACAGAAACCATCCATTCACTTCTGTTGCTGTATTTTTCCCTTCTGAGACTATTCCATTTTCACTTGTTAATTCTACCACTAGAGCTCATGTGGGTGGTTTCAAAGTTTTCCTCTGTGACTAATACATCTAAAAACATTATCATACTGGAATCTCTGTATTTCTATTTCTTTTCCTCATCTTATAAAAATTCCCTAAACTGAATACCTTGTTTGTCACCCAAAAGACATTTTCCATTGGTTACCTTCTGTTTTATCATTGCCCTTTTTGGGACAGAATTAACATGCTACCTAAAATGGGATTAGATGTCAAGACTATGTTGTCACAAGCATCAAGTTAATAAAAATATTTTTAATGAGAGTAGGGCAAGGATCAGCAGGCTGGGGTGATTTGTGCAAGGCAGAATGGCTTGAACCTTTAAAGTATATAGGGGGTGGGCCGGCCCTGTGGCTTGGTGGTTAAGTGCGCGCGCTGCGATGCTGGCGGCCCGGGTTCGGATCCCGGGTGCGCATCGAGGCACCACTTCTCCGTTCATCCTGAGGCCGAGTCCCACATACAGCAACTAGAAGGATGTGCAGCTACGACACACAACTATCCACTGGGGCTTTGGGGGAAAAAAATAAAATAAATAAAATCTTTAAAAAAAAAAAAATAAATAAAGTATATAGGGGGTTAGGCTGCAGGTTTTCAAGGTTTGACACTCCTACCCATTGGCACACAAAGAAAAAGGGCATGTGTCTACCTTCCTGACTTATTTACCCATTGTGGGCCAGATGGGGTGAGCAGGTATCTAAAGCTGATGAAGACTCAAATATTAACAATGACGTCAATGTCTTCATTTAAAGTTCACTCCTTATTATTCGGCTTATTAACTGAATGGTGACACGCCTCATTAAATGAAATTGAATTTGAATATTAATTGAAAAGCCATGTGAAAAGCACAAGAAATTATTATTAGGATCACAAAGCCTCAAAAAATATTTGAATCCACATATCCCAAGGTGTTGGAGAGATCCAGGAAAGTGTGTCAGTATGGTTACACAAATCTGTTCAAATATTTTTGTAATGTTATTGTTTAATTTCTTGTCTCATTTCTTCTGTTATTGGTGGCACCTTGCCAGCATAGCCTGCCCACATGCAGCAAGCAGCCCTTTTAGGGGAACAGAACTCTCCTTGGCTGGTTAATAAATAGTCCAAACACAAGTACTTATCAGCCACCATGGCTTCCAGGGAGTTATCCTTCAGGAAAAACATCTCAAACGTTAGCTGTCTGGTACATGTGTTTTGAGTGTTTTGGACATTTCCTGATTGGCAGTAATGATGTCTTTGTTGAATGACAACATGTGTGCCCAGGTCAGTATGAGTGATGCCCATGACAATGAGCACATGTGTGCAAGTGGTAGGAAAACAGCACATTTGCGTTGGGCGGACTTCAGGGGTTTTGAGGGAGGGTGCCCAAAAATGAAATATTGACACACAGGACACATAGCCTACGGGTGATGTTAGGAGGAAGAGCTGAGAGTGGGCTATAAGAGTGGTGGCCAGGGTTCACTATTACGATAAAACAAAGACCTATAGGAGTGACCATTCTGATGGAAATGTCTACTATATATAGAAAGGCTGTACTTATCAGGTGGCAGGAAATAATAATCAGGAAAAAGCAATAGGCCCTAAATATTGGGATTGAATCTAACTAATGACACAAACATCAGGAATATCTCTTTAGAACAATGCAAGGTTTGTCTAAGTAAGCCATTAGGCCATCCTAAGAGGGTTACAGCCTGGGTGATAAGAGGTACAAGATCTATTGAATATCTTTTTCAAAATCCCAATGTTTTATATTTTGAGACATTAGTTGATAATATCAATAATTTCTACAGTGTTTTGGTGAAACCTTGATTCTGGCTTCAAGAGGATCACATATGATATGATGAGTAATTTTTCTTTATAAGTTTCTACCACGGGCACAGCATAGCAGGTAGCCCAGCAGAGGGGGTGAGGAGCCCTACAAAGTCTATTTGCCATCAGCTGTAGGGACCCATTCCTCAACCTGAACTTGATATGCATGGATTTTATTACCTATGACACATATTTTACACATCAGGTGCATTAGTCTGTCATTAGTTTATCCATGGTAGGGAAGGGAAGTCCCTGGAATTTTGCCTAGACCGTTAGGTTGGAGGCCTCTTAATGGTTTCATATCACAGGGGCCGATGGGCTAAGATAAACACCATCAGGTCTGAAGTGCCAGTATGTGTCTCAGAAACTCAAGTGAATTTATCACACTTAGCAATAAAAAGAGCCTCTGGAGACTGAGGTTTAATATGTGCAGAGTAAGGAGTGACTTCGATTTGTACTTGGGTATTAGAAGGCAAGGTATCCCAGAGTTCTTTATGCCAAAGCAGTGCCTTGGATAAGGAATTGTTGCTATTGGTAGGATGAGACAGCTAGATCATTGGCAATGGCCAGCGGATCTATAAAACCGTGAAGATGAGTTTGATCCTTGGCCAGGGAATTCTCTGTTGCTAGCACAATTACCTGGAGTTTGACTAATCAATCTGATCCAATCTGTGCTCAGGGAAGGCCTGTTTGATCCAGGGAAAGAACACAGCTACTCTGCAGTGCACCCCATCAGGCGTGGTGGTGCACACTGTTCACAAAGTCTATGAACTCCCTGGTCATTTGTGTGCTCCCAAGTCACTCGTGAGGTGGCCAATGTTTTTAAAAAGGGTGTGACCTCCTCCAGAATTTATTCTACCCATCAGAGAAGAAGGGAAAGCACTTCCTCCTGTAGGTGTGATATGTCAGAAGTGCCATCTTTGACTCCGTCCTGTAAGTACCCACATCTCTTCAATGAAGAGGCCTCTGGGTAGCTAGCCTAAGGAGTCCTGCATTCACAACCCAAGGGAAATGGGAAGCTGGCTGTGGAAGATCAAGTCAGGCCCTGGCAGGGCCTCCATTTACAAAAAGGTTACATCAGTTGTGATCAGTGGCTTCTCTAATTCTGTGCAGCAGAGGATGAGGAGAATAGTTTTGGTATAAGAAGGCTTGGGCAACATATGTCCACCATGAGAGATTTAGAGAATCTTGGATGCATAATGGGAGGCTGCTAAAGCCTCTATGGTAAGGGGGTGTGTGAAGCGAGATTCTAATGGAGGGATTGTTATTTTGACAAATTCAATGTTTCTCCATTCAAACTCAGTCACTTTTAAGTGTTGTGTGAATAAGCAAGCAGGTCTGATAAATATGCGACAGCTGGGAAAGTTATGGCTTACAGGATGTGCCGATGACATGGGTTCTAACACTGAATTGTCACCCTCTCAACTCACAGGCGCCCATCACTGGCTCAGGGAAATTTTCCAAAGTGGAATGTCTAAATTTCCTTTTTTTTTTTTTTTTTTAAAGATTTTATTTATTCAGTTTTTTCCCCCCAAAGCCCCAGTAGATAGTTGTATGTCATAGGTTCATATCCTTCTAGTTGCTTGGAATGTCTAAATTTCTAAAGATGTTTCCAAGTAAGCAGGCACAAGTAGGCTTGAATTGGGAAATGAAGAGCTGGAAATGGTCTGCGGATAATAATGGAAAGTCATGATGCTGATGCACATGAATGAGGCTGTCCCCAGACAGATCCCACTTAGGAGACACCTTTTTGTTTCAGAACCACAAAATTTCCAAATATTTGTCCACAGAACCTGATTTAAAATCAAAGACAGATTCTGGGAGCCTCCTCACTTCACTCCTAGTTATGAATGTGACATGAGGGCAGGTGCGAAGCTAGGGTGTGTTTTCTCAATTAAGACAGGGTTGCAAGAAGGGCCTGTTGAGGACTGAATTATTCTTCTCAGCCCTTCAATTCATCCCAAGATGGATACCACAGCACTAGAAAGAAGTACTGAATGCATAAAAATCAAGGATAAAGAGAGTTTAACATTCTCCTAGCATATGAAAGTGACTGTTATTCATTTTCCATTAATTATATAAATATATAATATTTTAGGTATACTTGTGAATTTTCACAAATGTATACTAATACTGCCATCAAAAGATGGAAAATAGGGGCCAGCCTGGTGGCATAGAGGTTAAGTTTGCCCACTTCCCTTTGGTGGCCCGGGGTTCAGAGGTTTGGATCCTGGCACGGCCATGCTGTGATGGCATCCCATATAAAGTAGAGGAAGATGGGCATGGATGTTAGCCCACGGCCCATCTTCCTCAGCAAAAAGAGGAGGATTGGCATCAGATGTGAGCTCAGGGCTGATCTTCCTCACCAAAAAAAAAAAAAAAAAAAGATGGAATACATGCCACCACCAAGAACATTTTTTTTTTTTTTGTGAGGAGGATCAGCCCTGAGCTAACATCCATGCCAATCCTCCTCTTTTTGCTGAGGAAGACCGGCTCTGAGATAACATCTATTGCCAATCCTCCTCCTTTTTTTCCCCAAAGCCCCAGCAGATAGTTGCATGTCATAGTTGCACATCCTTCTAGTTGCTGTATGTGGGACGCGGCCTCAGCATGGCCGGAGAAGTGGTGCGTCGGTGCGCGCCTGGGATCCGAACCTGGGCCATCAATAGTGGAGCGCGTGCACCCAACCACTAAGCCACGGGGCTGGCCCCCACCAAGAACATTCTTGTGATGCCCATTTGATTGAAACCTTTGCAATACATAAGTTAACACTAAAAAAAAAAAAAAAAGAAAGAAAAGATTAATGCTTTCTTTTGCTCTTTGTTAAACCTTGTAGCTGTTACTGTTGTTTTGCACTTTTCCACACCATGTGCTGGATGTCTAAGCATATGGGAATGAAACCTGCGAACAGCTAAAAGGGCTATGGGACTTTGAGGAACATTGAATCTAAAGACTTCCAGCACTGCTGTGATAAAAAGAAACTGTTTCCAAATTCTCCTTTTATATTCAATTAGGATATTACTCAAAATGATACCTGCTCCCTGCAGCTCACCTCAATTATTCCTTGGATGATTGCCTCTAGACACCCATAGCTCTTTTTGTTGTTTCCACAGGGAGATCACAGTGGACTCACATAGATATCACTCTACACATAGAACACACTCAGGATGAGCTGGAACAGTGCAGAGGAATCCAACTGCTTCTCTAAATGGGAGGAACCCCATGGTTAATGGGATATATATTGCACACACAGTCTGTAGAGCAGCAACATGGAAATGCCAAAAACTATAACACTTTAAATATTTAAAGGTAAATAAAAATTGTCTCCCATAATATTAAACACAAAAAAGGCACCATAAATATCTGTGGTCTAAATCAATAGAAGTCTTGAGTCCCAGATAACAATAATAATGACACCCTCACTCACTCCTACCCTCATAGAAAAGGTATATACTCATCTCAGCCTCCCTATTAGCTCATATTATTTTTTACTTCAGAGCCCTTATTTCCAGACAAATATCAGACAAGTATTTACCATTTGTTAATCACTTGTTTTCCCACAAACATACAAGCACCATCACTGCAACAACTTCTTTCATGCCATTATATCCAAATTTTAAAGTGCCTTATTTGTGCAAAATTGTGGACCTTGACTTGATAGTGCATGGCATCTGAGGGATGCTGAAACACTAGCATCAAGAGCATAGTCTCGGGCTGGCACCGTGGCTTAGTGGTTAAGTGTGCGCGTTCCGCTGCTGGCGGCCCGGGTTTGGATCCCGGGCGCGCACCGACGCACCACTTCTCCGGCCACGCTGAGGCTGCGTCCCAGATACAGCAACTAGAAGAATGTGCAGCTATGACATACAACTATCTACTGGGGCTTTGGGGGGGGGAATAAATAAATAAAATTATTAAAAAAAAAAAAAAGCATAGTCTCTGAGAAAGAAAGGCTTGATTAGCACAGTGATCCTGTCTCTCTCCCTTGCTAGGTTTGTAATGTCTCATAATTTACCTAAACTCAAAGGCCTCAGTCGAGTCATGAAGGAGATATTAATAATATTATGCAGTATACTAAGAAGTGAATTTATATAATTTAACTGAGGTACTTCATGGTCAACAGTGTCTAATACACCATAGGAAATACATCAGTGTCTTAATAAGCAGGAAAGGCAACAGCTGTCCCAGAGGACCAGGAGCTGCCTGCAGTCACTGCAAGGCCAAGTCTCATCCTGCTGAAGAGAGAAATGTCACTCATCTCCCTCATCAAACGTTCACAGTCACCAAAAAACAAACAAAAAAAAACCTAAGTGTACTTTTTTTACCATACTAATAAAGATGGTAGAAGATAAAATTCCAAATCATAAAAATCACTAATATTCCTTTTTAACTAAAATGGCTGACTGGAATGTCTTACAAATTAACTTTAGCTCCACTGCATCGTTTTTGCCTTCTAGAAAACAATGATTATATTTACCAAAGACAAAATGTTTACCAAAGATAGAATGAATTTACCACCCTACAGAATTCAACATTGAAAATGACCTTCTTCCTTGAATAGCAATCAAATCAACAATCACATGCCAAAATCTACTAAGAAGTGCTGAGCACCCTGTCACTGTTATACCTCACAGTCCTTTATGGTTTGTGGTCATTCTTACTAGAATTCATTATCTCCATCTTTTCGACTACAGGTATGATCCTGCAGGTCACCGGCAAGAGGGCACTGTAAAAACCATACTTGTTAAGTTTTGGGTTAAGAATGAATGAGAAATTGGTTTCATGATAAAAATTATAATTATAAACGAATAAAAGTTTCCCTGAGGGGAAAAAACCCTGAATTTGTACACACATGATAAAATTGACTGATAATATATAATGATTAAATGAAGAAAATTGCAAAGTATATCTGAAAATCCATAATTAAAATGTATTTTAATATATTTTCTGAGGAAATGAAAACCACAATATTTATCAGCATTCAATGGTTTAGAATATAGTTGATAAAATATATCAACAAAACAACTACAGAAGTGTTCATTTCACAAGGAAATGCAGTTTTAATGGTATATAATGGTATATAATCAAACATAGTGATAACATACTGAGGGAATATGTTCTGCTACAAGTAACAGGAAACACACACAGACTTCCTGACACGAGAAGGGTGACTGTTCTCACATGGAAGTGCTGGGTCCAGGCAGCCACTGCACAATGCATCAGAGAAACTCCCATGTCTTTCTTTTTATGTCCCACTGTAGATGTCATGGTGAATCAGGAAAACATCCTCACTAGCACTATTAACAGCATCAGGTGTTTCCTATACACATTAGATCTTATAGAGATACCATCTAGAGAAGTGGGGAATCAGAGAATACTCCCAACCACAAAGGTCTGAATTAGGTTCTTGGTGGACACAAGAGGCCTTACAGAAAAATCCTAACTCTAATGGATCTTTGATGTGAAAATTGTGAAAAACACCAGTTGAAAACACCTGTAAGAAAATGGAAATAAAACAATTGTTGTTGGTTTCCAAGGTACTTTTGACTAAAGGGGCCAAGTTTCAGAAAATGGGATCAAAGATGGTTTCTTAAAAGCTCCTATGTAACTGTCTCTCTCCTTGTATGGTGGCTCCAAAATCTGCCTAATAACTTGTTTGCTTCTGCCTTCCAAATCTCATGCAAGTGAGGCTACTGGTGAATTCCAACATGGAACCAGAGAGAAGATGGATTCTTAAAGACCTAGTTCTTCATATTACCCTCACTGACATAATGCAATAACAGGCTGATATGTCCAGCTCCAGGTTTTGTTGCCCTATCAGAGGTTTCTACTTAATTCAAAGTCTCTTCTCCAAATACCAGTCAGAAGGAAGGACAAAGACAAAAGGCCTAAATATGAAAATATAGTAATTCACAGGAAAGTATACTCTGATAAACTTGCCATACATAAAAATTTATTCCAATTGTTTAACAGTATAGAAAATGAAAACAGGGTCCTATACCCACCACCCCAAAAAAGGAGCTTTCTCTAAGAAAGGTACAGTATACACAGTGGATTAGGCATATCCAGTATCTGCAATACAAGACCAGTAAGAAAATCCCACCAAATAGAAACTGTCATTTTTCAATGGCCCCTTAACACAGAACAATTCAAACATTATAAAAAAATTAATGAGAAAACATTATTAACTGATTCCAGGAAAAAGCACTACCTATTAATCTTTATGTACAACTGATGAAGGGTGACTTGCAGAATTCTCTCAACTCAATATTCATTTCTGAAAGTAATTAATAGAAATCCACAATCCAATGTTGCACTTTAAGAAAGAGGCTTGGTAAACAATATATTTACAACTTTTATAACACCTCTTTCATGTTGAAAGTTTTCTAGAACATTATACATAGGTTAATTTCCATGAAGCTTTCTCATATTACTTACCTTTATATTTCTTTTTGGAAGGAGATTTACATACAATGACCCAGGCCAATTGAAGTTTTTCTCATGCTGTTTACCTTTAAGAGGTTTTTATCAAGCGAGTCCTTTCATACCTTCAGAAAGAACTCAGATGACAAAAGGCTTTCCCACATTGTCTACATTTACATGTAAGTTTGTTTTTCCTCTAATGTGCATTCTCACATATCTTTGAAAGTTTTCATGAGAAATAAACACTTCCTCATTTGACTGACATTCATAGGCTTTCTCTACAGTGTGACTTCTTTCACGTCTTTGAAGTGATCTGAGAGAAGTGAATGGTTTCTCACATTCCTTACATTCACATAGCTTCTCTCTAGTATGATTTCTTTCATGTTTTCAAAGAGAATTGGAAGACATGAAGTCATTACTGCATTTTTCACATTCATACGGTTTTTCTCCACTATGAATTCTTTCATGGTTTTAAAGAGAACTGGAAGTGAATACTTTACTGCATGTTTAACGTTCATATGGTTTCTCTCCAGTATGTATTCTTTCATGTTTTTGGAGAGAGTTGTAAGAAGTGAATGCTTTATCACATTTTTTTTTTAAGTTGATGTCTTAATAGTTTATAACATTGTGAAATTTTGGTTGTACATTTTTGTTTGTCAATCACCATATACGTGTCTCCCTTCACCCTTTGTGCCCACCCCCCACCCTGGTAACCACAATACAGTTTTCTCTGTCCATGTGTTGGTTTATATTCACATATGAGTGAGATCATATGGTGTTTGTCTTTCTCTTTCTGGCTTATTTCACTTAACATAATACCCTCCAGGTCCATCCATGTTGTTACAAACGGGACGATTTTGTCTTTTTTTATGGCTGAGTAGTATTCCATGGTATATATATACCACATCTTCTTTATCCACTCATCAGTCAAGGGACACTTGAGTTGCTTCCACTTCTTGGCTATAGTAAATAATGCTGCAATGAACATAGGGGTGCATAAGCCTCTTTGGATTTTTGATTTCAGGTTCGTTGGATAGATTCCCAGTAGTGGGATAGCTGGATCATAGCGTATTTCTATTTTTAATATTTTGAGGAATCTCCATACCATTTTCCATAGAGGCTGTACCAGTTTGCATTCCCACCAGCAGTGTATGAGGGTTCCTGTTTCTCCCCATCCTCTCCAACATTTGTTGTTTTGTGTTTTGGTGACTATAGCCATTCTAATGGGTGTGAGGTGATATGTTAGTGTTGTTTTGATTTGCATTTCCCTGATGATTAGTGATATTGAATATCGTTTCATATGCCTATTGGCCATCTGTATATCTTCTTTGGAGAAGTGTCTGTTCATTTCCTCTGCCCATTTTTTGACCGGGTTGTTTAGTTTTTTGTTGTTCAGTTGTGTGAGTTCTTCATATATTATGGAGATTAACCCCTTGTCAGATATATGTTTTGCAGTTATTTTCTCCGAGCTGTTTACCGCTTTTTTTTTAATTCATAGGGTTTCTCTCCAGTATGAATTCTTTCATGTCTTCGAAGAGAACTGGAAAAAGTGAATGCTTTACTGCAATTTTTACATTCATAGGGCTTCTCCCCAGTATGAATTCTTTCATGTAATTGAAGAGAATTGGAAGAACTGAATGCTTTACTGCATTTTTTACATTCATAGAGTTTCTCTCCAGTATGAATTCTTTCATGTTCTCGAAGAGAACTGGAAGAAGTAAATGCTTTACTACATTTTTTACATTCATAGGGTTTCTCTCCAGTATGAGTTCTTTCATGTACTTGAACATTACTGGAAAACCTGAAGGCTTTACCACATATTTTACATTCATATGGTTTCTCTCCAGTGTGAGTTCTTTCATGTAATTGAACGTTATTGGAAAACCTGAAGGCTTTACCACATATTTTACATTCAAAGGGTTTCTCTCCACTATGAATTCTTTCATGTACTCGAAGTAAACTGGGAAAAGTGAAGGCTTTCCCACATTCCTTACATTTGTAGGGTTTCTCTCCAGTGTGACTTGTTTCATGTCTTCGAAATGCACTGGGAGTAATGAATACTTTCTCACATTCCTTACACTTATAAGGTCCATCTCCAGTGTGAGTGATCATGTGTGACTGAAGGCTTGAGGGGTAATTAAAGGCTTTCCCACATTCCTTACATTCATAGGGTTTCTCTCCAGTGTGACTCCTTTCATGTGTTCGAAGAGCACTGGGAGTAATAAATACTTTCTCACATTCCTTACACTTATAAGGTCCATCTCCAGTGTGAAAGATCATGTGTGATCGAAGGCTTGAGGGATTTATAAAGGCTTTCCCACATTCCTTACATTCATAGGGTTTCTCTCCAGTATGAATTCTTTCATGTATTCGAAGATAACTTGAAGAAGTGAATGCTTTACTGCATTTTTTACATCCATAAGGTTTATCTCCAGTATGAGTTCTTTCATGTCTTTGAAGAGACCTGTGAAAAGGGAAGGCTTTCCCACATTCCTTACATTTATATGGCTTCTTTCCGTATTTTTGATAGTCATGTGTTTCATGTTCAGTGTGACATCTAACATGCCTATTAAGGGATGAATGATGCATGAAGACTTTTCCACATGCACTGCATTCACATGGGTTAGCACCTGTAGTTTTGTTGTTCAGATTGAGATTTGGAATAAGGCTGAAATTTTCTCCACATTGACTAGCCTCTTCACTTTCACAAAGCCTCTCCACCATATGATATCTGTAAAAAGTGAAAAGCACATTATTAATGATTTCTTTATTAATGATTGTATATTTCTTATATATATTATGATTTATAGGAGAAGTTCAGGTTTTACGCCTTGTGTGATTTCTCTGAAACTGAATATACTGAATGCTTTGGATGAGTACATCACCCCTGCTATTATGCAAACAGGGATATTCATATATAGGGTTTATTAACACTGTTTCCAAGTGAACTATTTTGCAAAAACTGAACCCTTATATCACACTTCAGAAAGTATATTTGGTGAAGATTTTCTGATAGCTAAATTTGAAACAAGGTTTGTTTTGTTTAGATCTTTTTAAAATTTCATAACATCTAAGGATTCTCATGTGAGACACTGCTTTCCATTGTGAGTGAGACTCACCTTAGTTTTCTCATCTCATTTTTGTATTGATCTTCAATATCATGATCTTCCCATGTTTTTCCTGAAATGCAGACCCAGAGAATTGATTACAAAGTATTAGAAATTATAGAAAAAATTTTAGATTCTAAGTCCTTGATGAGCTGTGACCATTTCTAGTTTATTTACCACACTCCCCCCCTTCCACATTCTACATTTTGGAACAATGTTGGGGAGGAAACACTTGTTCTCTAATTGCTGAAGGGAAGGAATGCCCTCATGCTTACCTATTGAGGCCAGGTTCCTGAAGATTTCCCACATCACATTTCTGTAGAGTTTCTTCTGTGAAGGATCCAGTAAAGCCCACTCTTCTGGGGTGAAGTCCATAGCCACATCCTCAATAGACACTGAGTCCTAAAACATCACATGTGTGTGTACAGCAGGATGCATAAGACTGACAACATTGGATATCTATACTCCATTTGTGGGAAGGTTACATGTGACTCTGTCATCTCCAAATATTTATTCTACATGTGATCACTAAAAACTCACTGTTTTACTGTACACACTTCCTCATAAATTGAACAGCATTATGAATGCATGGAATTATTTACACATTTTTACTGTGACCACATTAAAGCTTTTTTTTTTTGTGTGAGGAAGATCAGCCCTGCTAACATCTGTGCCAATCCTCCTCTTTTTGCGAGGAAGACTGGCCCTGGGCTAACATCCATGCCCATCTTCTTCCACTTTATGTGGGACGCTGCCACAGCATGGCCTGACAAGCGGTGCGCTGGTGCATGCCTGGGATCCAAACCCAGGCCGCCAGCAGTGGAGCACGCACACTTAACCACTACGCCACGGGACCGGCCTCTGTGACCACATTAAATAATATTTCTCTCTAATGACAGGGTCCAGAGCACACTGGGAAATGACAGAAATGCTATATATATGAAACAAATATTACCATTTTAAGATCAATGATTCCTTGTGAGAAAAATTATTTTATCTCCTTGTTTATGACCCACCAGTTACAGAGCTCCATAAGGCAGAGGGTTAAGTCTGCTTGAGGTCTCAATGGATAAAAACATAGTGAAGAACTGGAAGCTTTTCTGTCTAGTCCCATCATCAAAGAGAGAATCCAGGAGGACTACAGAAATCAAACTTTATAATGAAGCCCAGCTGCCCACATTGTCCTAAAGAACACCAGATAATCATTACAAGTAATCAGATGCAGCTAGCTGAGTGTAAATATTCTTGTGGGGAAGCACTGCTTTTAATTTGTGTAATATTCATCACAGACTTGGTTCTTCCCTTCTTTCTGTATGATTTAATGGTGCTAGAAAGTTATTCAGTACTTAGGTCTCAGACACAAGGAAGAAGGTCTGACAACTTAGACCATAAAATACCGATACTCATGTGCCCCCAGGCTACTTCCCACCAATTTTAAGAACACATAGTGAGATAATAATATGCCATAAGCACTCTTTTTGATCAAACACTAACAATGTACCCTGAGCCTTCATAGCTTTGAGGGGCAGGTTACAAGCTACAATTTGCAATGGAGTTCATTGAAGTCCACAAAGCTTTGATGATAAATTTACCCATGATTATAAAATATGTGAAGGATTTAACAGGGGTTTCCTCCAAAAGAACATAAAATTTCCATTCTCCAACTTTAAGAGGAATGTTTCCTGATCAGCCAGTCTACATGATGCACTGCCAACTTCTAATCCCATGCTTAAGGAACTTAGAAGCTGTTACTCTTGATCTCACAAGAAGAAAATGAACAACCTTGAAATGAACAACTCTTCTTAGCTCCATGAGAGCCTTGAGGTCACAGGGCAAACAACTGTCTTCAAAATTGGGAAAGAGAAAAAAAAAGATGACATTTTGAAATATGTCCCAGATACTCTGTTCTTAACAAGTCCTGCACTAAACAAAAAATCTACTTCACCAGAGTCTAATGCAAAGAAGAACAAAACAAAAAAGAATACAATATTCATGAGGCCTAGGATAACCCTCCTTAACAGAAGGTTTAAAATACGTATAATGGGAATACATGAAGGAAAAGACAGAAAGAAACAGAAGAAACAAGTGAAGTAATAATCACCAAAATATCCTAAAATTAATAATAGCCAGCACACTGTACAACCAGAAAGCTCAGAGAACACTAAACATGAGAAACTGCAAAAGTGCACATCCAAAGATATCACATTCAAACTAAAGAAAAATCAGAGACAGAGAATGTATCGAGAAATGCCAAAGAAACACACCTTAGGTATAAAGAAACAATGATTTGAATTAAATTGGACTTCTTTTCAAACACTAAGCAAGCAAGAACAGAGTAGAGTGAAATATTTAAGGTTCTGAAAATACAAAACCACTCTCCTAGAATTCTGTTAACCAAAACTGTCCTTCAAAAATAAAGGAAAAGTAGGGACTTTCTTAGAGAGAAATTGAGGAAATTTGTTATGAGTACACCTACTTTGAATAAAATGTTCAAAAATCTATCAGAAAGCATTTCAAAGGTAAATGTAGAGGATTAGAAAAAGAAAAAATGAAGGTAAAATATCCTTTATATTTCTTATAACTAATATAAAAAATGACATTTTGTTTAAAATAATATTAAGAACAATGTATTTGGGGGCTAGCCCTGTGGTGTAGCAGTTAAGTTCACGTGCTCTGCTTTGGCAGCCTGGGGTTCACGGGTTTGGATCCTGGGCACGCACCCAACACACCACTTGTCAAGCCATACTGTGGTGGCATCCCATATAAAGTAGAGGAAGATGAGCACAGATGTTAGCCCAGGGCCAATCTTCCTCAGCAAAATAGAGGAGGATTGGCAACAGATGTTAGATCAGGGCTAATCTTCCTCAGGAAAAAAAAAAAGAACAATGTATTTGGAAATGAGAAGCTTATGTACAAGTGGAATAAATGACAGCAATCTTTTTTTTTTTTTTTGTGATGAAGATCAGCCCTGAGCTAACATCCTATGCTAATCCTCCTCTTTTTGCCCAGGAAGATTGGCCCTGGGCTAACATCCATGCCCATCTTCCTCTACTTTATATGGGACACCGCCACAGCATGGCTTGACAAGTTGGTGCCCGCCCGGGATCCAAACCTGCGAACCCCAGGCCGCCACAGTGGAGCATGCGCACTTAACCACTACACCACAGGGCCGGCCCCAGTGATAGCAATCTGACAAGGGACAAGGAGGGGGAAATTGAGAATAGTGTGTTATGAAGTACTTGCACAACACAAAGTGGTACAGTGTTATTTGGCAGAGGAGGTGGGTTAGTTGTAAGTGTATACTGAAAACTCAAGGGCAACCACGAAAAGTATTTTTTTAAAAAATGTGGAATTGTTATGCTAAGAGAGGAGAAAAAAAGAATCAGAAAAAATGCTCAATTTCAGCCAGAGAAAGTGGCAAAAAGTAGAAGACAAAAAGAAACAAAGAACAAGGGCAAAACAGAAAACAGGAAAAGATGTGGTTAATATTAATCCAGTTGTATCAATAACCACTTTAATCATCAATGGTCTCAATAAAATTGAAAGATACAGTAGTATCAGATTTCAAAAAATCACAATTATATGGTGTTCACAAGAAATCCACTTTAAAAACAAAGATACAGATACATGAAGGCTAAAGGGACGGAGAAAAATAGACCATCCCCACACGCATCAAAAGAAAGTTGCCATAGGTATGTGAATTATAGACAATGCAGATTCTTTTTTTTTTTTTTTAATTTTATTTATTTATTTTTTTCCCCCAAAGCCCCAGTAGATAGTTGTATGTCATAGCTGCACATCCTTCTAGTTGCTGTACGTGGGATGCGGCCTCAGCATGGCCGGAGAAGCGGTGCGTCGGTGCGCGCCCAGGATCCGAACCTGGGGCGCCAGCAGCGGAGCACACGCACTTAACTGCTAAGCCACGGGGCCGGCCCGACAATGCAGATTCTAAACCAAAAAAAACTGAGAGATATAGAGGGGCATTAAATACTGAAAAAAGGGTTTATTCTCCCAGAAGGCACAGCAATCTTTCATGTGTAACTGCATAACAACAGAGGGGCAAATACATGAGGCAAGAACTGATAGAATGCAAGGAGAAATAGATGAACCCAGTACTATAAGCATATACTTCAACATTCCCTTGTCAGGGATTATAAATTCCAGTAGGTAGGAAATGAGGAAGGACAGAGGTGAACTGAACAGCACTCCAAAACAACTGGGCTTCATTGTTATCTATGGAATACTTCATACAATGACACCAGAATATACATGGTTCTCAAGTTCACATGGAACAGTCACCAAGACAAACCACATTCTGGGTCATAATGCACACACTAACAAATATGAAAGATGAGAAATCAAACAGAATATGCTCTCACACCACATAGGCATTCATCTAGAAGTCAATAACAGGAAGAGAGTTGCAAAACCCTGAAATATGTAGAGATTTAACAACATACTTCTAAAGACTACATAGGATAAATGAAGAAGTCTCAAGAGATATAAAAAATTATTTTGAACTTAATGAAATGAAAACACAACATATCAAAGGTTCTTGGATGCAGCAAAAGCAATGCCTAGAGGGAAATTTATGCCACTCAACAAATACATTGGGAAAAACAAAGATCTCTAATCAATAATGTAAGCATTTACCTTAGGAAACAAAAAGAAGAGCAAATTAAACCCAAGTTAAGCACAATAAAAGAAATAATACAAATTAGAACAGAAATCAATGTCATTGTGGGAAATCAATGGAGGAAATTAAAATAACAGAAGTTTGTTCTTTGACAAGACTAATAAAATTGATTAGCATCTAGTCAAGATAACAAAGAAAAGATGGAAGACAGAAATTACTAATATCAGAAAGGAAAGGAGGGATAAATGAAAATTAACAAGTATTTGATAAAATCCAATATCCATTTATGATAACAAATTAGTAACAGAGAGGAACTTTCATTTCTTAAGAAAGAACATCTTTATGAAATCTTTATGAATCACATTTGTTTCATATGGCATGACTGTCTCTGTGAAAACTGTGAAAGAATTCACAGCAAGAGAAATAACTCCTGGAATTAATAAAAGAGTACAGCAACGTTGAAGAATACGTGAGTCTATTGCTTTTCCTATTGACCCACACAATATATAGTCAAGTGATCATTGACAAAGAAGGAAGGCAATTCAAGTGAAAGAGAAAGTCTTTTAAACAAACATTGGTGGGCCGACCCCGTGGCTTAGCGGTTAAGGGCGCGCGCTCCACTACTGGCAGCCCGGGTTTGGATCCCGGGCGCGCACCGACGCACGGCTTCTCCGGCCATGCTGAGGCCGCGTCCCACATACAGCAACTAGAAGGATGTGCAACTATGACATACAACTATCTACTGGGGCTTTGGGGAAAAAACAAAGGAGGATGATTGGCAATAGATGTTAGCTCAGAGCTGGTCTTCCTCAGCAAAAAAAAAAAAGAGGAGGATTAGCATGGATGTTAGCTCAGGGCTGATCTTCCTCACACACACACACAAAATATATATATACTAGTACCCTGAACCCAGAAATATATAAAATGACCTAACCACCATGACCACATGGGATTTAACCCAGGAAAGAAATGTTCATTTTACATCTGAAAATGAATTAAC
Source organism: Ceratotherium simum simum (assembly GCF_057802395.1). Taxonomy (NCBI): domain Eukaryota; kingdom Metazoa; phylum Chordata; class Mammalia; order Perissodactyla; family Rhinocerotidae; genus Ceratotherium; species Ceratotherium simum. Next base: position 3,804,498 of record NC_141938.1, on the reverse strand, counting down.
ATAAGAAACCATTCATAGAAAAAATGTAGTAAAGTACAGTATCATCTCCATAGATACAAACAAGCATTAGATCAAGTTCAATACCGCTTCACAGGGGAAATGCTCAAAAAACCATAATAAACAACCTCAGTAAACTACCTCAACCTGAAATAAAGCCTCAATGAAAACCCACAGCTGACATCATTCTTTTGTCTGTGTGTGTGTGAGGAAGATCAGCCCTGAGCTAACATCCATGCCAATCCTCCTCTTTTTTTGCTGAGGAAGACCGGCCCTGGGCTAACATCTATTGCCAATCCTCCTCCTTTTTTTTTTTTTTTCCCCTTTTTCTCCCCAAAGCCCCAGTAGATAGTTGTATATCACAGTTGCACATCCTTCTAGTTGCTGTTATGTGGGATGCTGCCTCAGCATGGCCAGACAAGCAGTGCGTCAGTGCGTGCCCAGGATCTGAACCCAGGCCGCCAGTAGCGGAGCACACGCACTTAACCGCTAAGCCACGGGGCCGGCCCATGACATCATTGTTGATGGTGAACAATTGGAGGCTTTCTCTCTAAGATCAGAGAGAAGACAGAGATGTCTGCTCTCACCAGTTCTACCCAACGTGGTAAAAGGTGCTACCAGGGCAATTAGGCAAGAACATGGGAAAAAACAACCATTCAGGATTTCCAAGGACATACACTCATAGCTCCACAGACAGACACACAAAATCACACAGACTTTGTCATGGCACATATAGGAGGACACAAACAGACACAGACACATAACTCACAAACACTCAGAGTTAATGGCTCATAACCACACAGATGTTCCCATAGACACAGAGAGCTCAGGCCCTCCGCATTCCTTTCTATTTTTCTTTACTCTTTCAAGCCAACTACCATCAGACATGTTGTATAATTTTATTTATATATTTTCTTTTCTATTTCCCAAAATGTCAGCTTTAAACTATAGAGAGCTATTTGCTCTGCTTGGTTCACCAAATCAACTACCAGAAGGCCTGTCACACCAATACTTCTTGCATAGAGAGAACAGACAGATGAACACACACACACTCACATAAGAGTTTTACACAATCCTCATTATAGGCCCAGATCTTCACAAAGTGAACTGTTCTCACTATCTGGTAGAGGGCTGTCTCCTGGCTCCCAAGCCAATCCCCAAAGAGGGTGTCTCAGCTCCTCCAGATGGGGAAGGGATTTCACCCTTCCTCACACCACACAGGACAAAAAGTACATCTCTACAAAAAACACACAATGGGAGACTGGATGGCAGAGTCAGGGCCCAGAATGGCTGGAGTCACAATTTCCAGCCCATCTCACTTCTGTAAATGCATCCATAAACTCACTCATCGGGACCAGCCCCGTGGCTTAGCGGTTAAGTGAGCGCGTTCCGCTACTGGCGGCCGGGGTTCGGATCCCAGGTGCACACCAACGCACCGCTTATCCGGCCATGCTGAGGCCGTGTTCCACATACAGCAACCAGAAGGATATGCAACTATGACATACAACTATCTACTAGGGCTTTGGGGAAAAAAAGGAGGAGGATTGGCAATAGATGTTAGCTCAGAGGCGGTCTTCCTCAGCAAAAAGAGGAAGATTAGCACAGATGTTAGCTCAGGGCTGATCTTCCTCACAGAAAAAAAAAAAAACCTCATCATGAATTGTCCCTTTGCCACTTTGCTTTTCTATTGTGAGCTCAGTGAGGGGACAAAGGTGACAATCTCCTTCTTCAGCACCCATGTCCTCTGCTGCAGGCTCCTTGGTAAACATCACCTCTGCTGTGGACTCATATTCCCACACACCTCACTCAGTCCTCCCACCATGGTGGCCCCACGATCTTAACTAGACACTTTCTCCTTAGGATCAGTGTCCAGTTTGTACCATTTAGATGTTCATTTATAGAGGTGAAAGTGACAACATGGACAGGCCATTGTCACTGAAAGATTATTACTTACATTTCCCAAGATAAGGGACACACCATGTGAGGCAGGGTCACAGGGGCTGCATCAGGTTTGCTCAGGAGCCAGAATCAGGAGCGGGACAAAAACCTAGGGCACAGCCTTTATTTGGGGTTCCATTTGAAATGTAAGTCAGGGCAGAGTAAGCAGCTTAGGATTGGCTGCTTTGAACAATTCCAGCAGCCTTTGGGGCACAGGGATGGTCCTCAGTCATCCGGTACCTGGCTCTGGGTTGGTTTAGGGCAGGGGATATAGTGTCTTGGTGTGTGAGAGGTGGATAAGGAGGTCTGTAGGGACAGGGCACTGGACCGGGTGGTGTGCACATGAAAGGCCTGCTCCAGACAAGCTGTCCACTGCCAGTGTGGAAGCAGGCACCCCTGGGAGGGGCAGTGTCTTCTTATATCTGAGAAGCCCCCCCAAGATGTCAACACATCTTGAGAGAAAATAAAACACATGACTAATACAATCAGAAAGAAGACAAGGATTTGTCTGCTCACATCAGTTCAATTCAACATGGTGAGGGAGGTGCTACCAGGGCAATTAGGCACCAAGTGAAATAAAAGCATTCCAGATTTTAAGGACACACACAGATAGCCCCCCAGACAGACACACAAAATCTCACAGGCTTTCTCACTGGACATACATGTGCACACACCCACACACAGACACCCAAAGTCACAAACCCTCAGAGACAATGGCCCAGAGACACACCCCAGGCCCTGAAGAGGGGAGAGTCAGGGCCCACAATGGCTGCGGTGATTATCGTGTTCCAGCCCCCCACGCTGCTATGATCACTTCCAGAAACATGGCCTCACCACTTGCTCCTTCCTTACTTTGCTTTCCCACTGGAAGCTCAGTGCAGACAACAAAGTCTGTGTCCTCACCCAGCCTCCGTGTCCTCTGCT